>NC_081431.1:45001252-45133752 GCF_949786415.1 Peromyscus eremicus
AAATGTTATAGTTTTGAAATAGCTCTAATCTTACATAACTGATTTTAATGGCAAATTAGAAATTTGCAGACTGTTTTCTTTTCTATTTTTAACTTGTAGATTAATTTTAGTGAATACATTATCTATTTTCTTTTCATTAAGCAGACAATTATTTTCACTGTGGAAACAAAATTCTTGTTGATTGCTTAGGATAACCCTGCATTCAATAAATACATAATCCACAGAAAATCAAGTTCTCCGTGATATTACACAAATGCAGATTCCCAGTGAGAAGAGAAATATATTTTGTAGTCTCTGTTCCATGATCTTTTTCTTATCTACCACTTTCTATCAGTTTTCAGAACAGAAACTGAGGCTCATAGCCAAGTGGAAAGTGGCAGGTGAATTCCAGAAAACATTCATGCCTAGAAAAGATGTAGATCTAATTCGTTATGTGCTCTTAGCCCCCCACCAGCTGGGAACTTTTTATCCCATGTGGCAATTGTTGATCTTGGTCTCCAGTGCTAGTCTGCAATGGTAACACATTAAGAAATGAAAGGAAATCATCTTCCTCTTAGATTAATTTGACCATGAACAAACCCAAATTTGAATTATCCAGTTCTTCTGTGTTTTCCATATGTATCCAACAAAGAACTTTGCTCTATATTTTTGCTTTAAAAAAATTCATGCAGTTTATTTTAACCGTATTCTTTCCCTCCCCCAAATCCTCTGATTATCTCCCACCGATCCCTCTAACCAACAAAATCTATGTTCTTTGTTTAAAACACAAAAACTGAAACAAAACAAAAGTTGTATACACACACACACACACAAAAAAAAAAAAAAAAAAAAAAAACCAAAACCCAAAACCAACCAACCAAACAAACAAACCATGGAGTTGGTTTTGTGCTGCTCAATTACTGCTGAGCACAGTGCCTGCCCTAGAATGTTATCTGTATGCCCAATGACACTCCACTGAATGAAACTGATTTTCCTCTTTCAGCAGCTATCAATTGGAAATATTAATTTCTTGGTTAGAAGTGTGAATTTGTGTCTGCTTCCCTTTTTCCATGCTCGACTTTATGTCCCAACTTATGCAGGTCTTGTGTATGCTGTGACAGTCTCTCTAAACTCATGTATGTATCCACCTTGTTACATGAGCTATAAGCTGCTACATAGACCAAAACTGGATAAAATTAGAGAATAAGTGACTGGGGGTGTCCAGGCCCACTTGGTGTAACCACATTGCAACCACTACACAAATTGTTCAGGAATCTTTCTGGAAGAAGGGGAATAAAGTTTTGTAATAGCCAGAGATCCAGGACAACAGCTACAAGATAGTGTCTTTTACATGTTATAGGGATACAGTGCCCATGAAATATCAACAATATGGTTGACTAAACAAGACTTGCACAATGGGAACCACCAATCAACATGCCAAAATAGATAAGTGAAATTTTATAAGACCCCACCCCTAGATGAAGAGGTATAGGCCATCAATGACTGACAAGACAGAGAAAAGTAGTCTACTCCAGGGCTAAGGTTAAAGAAAAGAGTGATTGCTGGCCACCATCCTCAACCAGAACAACATGAATGGAAAGTACCCTCTTTCCACACCTTGTCTAGGACAGCACCACTACTATGGCATCGTCGTCATTATCATCACATTATGATTTAAGGCCCTTTTGACCAGACAATTAGTTTTCTCATTATAAAAACTTCTCAAAAGACCCATCTACTCCACATCGAACAATGAACTTATGAGCAGGTGTCAAAACATAGAAGGTTAATGTGAAGAAAAAGTCAAGTTTATTTAAAATTCTAATGTGATTTTGAGGAGTAAAGTTCTTTGAGTGTATCCACTAGTTCTGAATGGTTCTGTCTTGATTTGTACCTCAGTGGTAACTTTCTTTTAAAGAGCTGCTGACTTAAGTCTAATTTCAAATCAGTGCTTCCTGTCCAACCTCTGACACACTGCTCATGCTGTGCTCTCTCTACTGTACACGAATCAATAAACTCAGCACTGTCTTCTCAATAGACTGTAGGTGATTTGAGACTCAATTTTTGACAATTTCAAACTCATAGTCTGTTTTTGAAAAGAGGCTTATATTATCAAGCGAAGACAGTTCTTTTTATGGTAGAAATTTGTTTGCGCCAAACGCAGAATCAACCTCTGCGTAGTGTGTGTCCACTAACTATAGGAGGCAGTTTCTTGGTGGTTATGTTGGTACCTATGTGATATTTCTTAAAGACTGGCCTTTAAGAGAAAGTCTTTGTGAGAAAAGTACTATGGGGCAATAGAAAACTCTCTGTTATCAATTGCAGGTTGTTAGTGCTAGAATTTTAGGTTCACCTTATTACAGCTTTGTATTAAGCAATATTTAGTTTATGTAACTATTATAACATGAGATTTACCATGAAATAGTCCCAATGATACATCTAGTTTTTCTAATTTTTATCTATCATATAATTGAAATACCTAGTTTGTAAAACAACAACCAAGTCTTCCATGTTATGATATGAAAGATGTCAACATTATTTCTTTAACTATAGTCCATATAGAATGCTCACATTTTCTGTTTAATATTATTATATATTCAGATGAATAATGCAGCATTATGTGTCTACTACTGAAACTCACTTTGCTGATTATAATATCAAAGAATCTGAGTCAGCCTGAATTATAAAAACAAAGAAAGCAAAACAAAACAAAATCTCATAAATTTTGTTCAATCTATTACTTCTTCATGAAGTTTGAAATAATTTAATATGGACACTTTTTTCCTACTGACATTTTACAAACATAGAAGTATGTCTCAAGAGAAGCATCTTGGGCAATGATTTGCTAGTGTGTAAATGTAGCACCAACTACCTGTACCACATCTTTCTATGAAGGTTATAATCTAATCATACTCCCCTAATTTAAAATACATCTTAAAACATTATTTTCTCTGACAGAAGAACCCCCCAATAACCAAACAGTGCATACTTCCCAACATAATCTTGTTATCATTTTATTTTTAACTCTTCTAGATACTTTGAAAAACTTTTTTTAAACTGAGGATTTAATACAATGTATTTTGATCATATTTTCCTCTCTACCCAAACTCCTCCCGTCTTCACTCTATTTCTTTCCCTACTCAATTTTGTGTCTCCTTTTCAATCAAGTCCAGTTTGTGCAGTCTGCATATTTTTGTATGTGTCACATTTCTGTGTCATTTCTGGCCTTCCAGAGGCCACAGTCTTAAAGCAAACTGACATGCCCTCTCCTAGCAGCTATTATTTGTCAATAACTGCTTAGTTAGAGGTCTCCCTTTGTGCACACTTCACCTCTCCATGCTGAGATTTTTGTCTAGCTTGAAGTTGCATAGGTTTTGTGCATGATGTCAAACTACTGATAAGTTTATATGTTGCAACATCACTATTGTATCTGAAAAATAATACATTTGTTGTTGTCTATCTAACACCTGGCTGATACAATCTTCCTGCCTCTCTTTAGCAAAGACCCTTGATCCTTGGGAGGATAGAGCTTAATATAGATTCTACATTTAAGGATGAATGTTCCACAGTCCTCTATTCTCTTGTTCACCCTCCAGAGCTCAACAGTAAGACTATTGCAGAAGACACCACATAACTGAACTGCAGAACAGAGAGCAAACAAGATCATATTTACCTGGAAATTTCATCCCTACTACATAGCTTTCTTAGTGCTGGAAAATACTATGCACACTACTAGGGTGGGTGGGATTAATCATTTTTATTGCTTATCCATGATCCTTGAGAGGTCAAATGAGACCGGAATGGCAAGCCATAGTTGGGGAGTACTGGCAGGAATAACATGGGAGCAGCCAAGCACTTTCTGATACAAGTCCTGGTCTTCAAGATGATGTCCTAACACCCATTTTAACCCTAATGTCTGTCCTCACCATAGCATCTAGATGTATTGAATGAGTTTAAGGAAGTTCTTTGTATTTGTAGCCTGTAGAGTTCTTATAAAGAGTAAATGTATGTTTATATTTTGGAAATGATTGTGTTTATTGAGATAATCACTGTTTGCTTTTTGTTTCTTTCTTTGAGAAAAGGTCTTGCAATATAGTTCAGGCTGCCCTAAAGTTTATGTCCTACCTTCCACTGCCTCAAATTACAGTCAGTGATTAGAGTCATGAATACCTGGCTGAGCTTTACTCTTTATTTGTATAATATATGATATTGATTCACTTTTAGATATTTGTTAGAATTAAACTACATCTCATCTCGAAGAGAATAACCACTTGGTCATTTTATGAAATCTCTAATATGTATTTCTCATTTCAATTTGTTAATATTTTGCTAAGGTTTTTACTTACATGTTCATGAGATATTTTGGATTGTACTTTTTCTTTCCTTATGATGTCCTTATTGGGTGGTAGTGTCAGGATATTGGAGGCCCATTAATCATGAAGTATTTTCTCCTTTCTTTATTTTCTTTCCTTGCATGTGTAGTTATGATAATACTTTCCTTAAATGTTTGCTAACATTTACTACTGAAGACATCCGGGTTTGGACATTCAGTTGTAGGTATTTTTAATTATTAAGTTAATTTCTTCAGTTGGTATAGGTGAAAGGATGATAAACAGCACTGGTGGCAGCACTGGTTACCATGTGGAAAGGTCACAATCACGACAGAACAGTTAGTTTTCAGAGCTTTATTAGGAGGGAAATGGGGGAAGGGAGAGAGGAGAACCAGGCCTGGAGAGAGAGAAAGATGGTGGGGTTAGGGGAGAGGGGAGCAGAGCAGAGCAGGGAACAGAAGAAAGGGTGGGGGTCTGCATCTGGCTTTTTAAGGCACAGATTGTGTGATCATACGTATGTAGTCACCGGTGTACATTGATGACGTAAGATGCAAGTCGTTGTCATCGTCGTTGTCCTCCCCCCCCCCCCACTCCTGAACTGCACATGTACGGCCACACACCTGGACCAAGGGCAGAATCCCAACAATAGGTTTATTTTCTTGACTACTTTTAATTTTTACATTTCTTGAAATATATTCATTTTATGTAGTCAACTAGTCAGCATAACAGTGTCGGAACATCGCCTTATGATATGTTTAAATGTCCATAGAGATTGCCAAGGGCACTTCTCCTGATTCTTGATTTTAGTCATTTGTATTGTTTTCTTCAAAAGCCTTATTTCATATTAACTTATGAGGATCTTTGCTGGTGATGGGAATGAAATAAACTTACGCAGTATTTTCCACTCACATCTGTTTATTGTTGAAGTAATTCATATGTGGATGTATGTGTGCTCATTCAGATGAATGTGTAGGTATTTGTGTATGCATGTGGAGGTCAGAGGGCACCTGATTTCTCAGGTGATGTCTTCGTATTTCTTGACAAATAGTTTCTCACTCATCTGGAGCTCTCCAGCGAGACTAGTCTGGATGTCCTCTTGGGCTCAGCTCCAGTAACTCACCAGTCTCTGCCTCCTCAATACTTGATTACAAGCTTTTACCACTATGATTTTTTTTTTTATTAAATGTGTGTTCTTGGAATTGGATTTAAGTTTTTGGGCTTGTAAACCAAATATTTAACCAAATGATTTAAAAAAAAAAAACTCCAAAAACCAAAAAAAACCCAATTTACTATTTATTTATTTTTCCTGTGTGTGTGTGTGTGTGTGTGTGTGTGTGTGTGTGTGCATCATAGCAAGCATATGGAAGTCAAAAGACAACTTGCAGGAGTTGTTTCTTTCCTTCTATCATGTTAGTATAAAATAACACACTTGAATCATTCGGTTTGGTGAGTGTTCTTACAGGCTGAACCATCTTATTTACCCCTAAATATGACTTTTTCTTGTAGAAAATATTCCTTCATAATGTCAGTATCCAACCACATCCTGTCTGTACTCACTCTACACTGACTGCTATTTTGAATTCTCTGTTAATATTTTTATTGGGTTTGTTTTGTCCTAAGGTTTTAATTAATTGTACAGCATTTGAAGTCTTTTTTTCCATCCAGATACTCACTATCTGTATGCACTTCTATTATAACTATATCACTTTGAAGTCCATTTCACAATTGTTTTAGTATGGTAAGACTCTTGAGGCCAAGCTAAAAGCAATTTGTTTCCTCTTTGATCTATAGGAAAGTATTGGAAGTAGCTTACCCAATATTATATTCTTAGGCTTGGAACTAACAATTTGTAGCCATACGTATCAATTTCCTCCAGTTTATCTAGAACACAACTGTCCTATGTTATAAAATAGCAAGTTATATTTCCCCCCAAAGGAATAAACTCTGAACTCATCCAAAGTCATTTATTATGACTCACCAAACTGCCTCATGAATATCTGGGTCAATGTTAATGTAAGGCCTGAGATGTGCTCAAATTAGAAGGCTTCAGTTCTTAAGAGACTAATACTATTTTTGAGGTCTCTATATATTATAGCATACAGCCTCATACCTTTGAAACAAAGTGATCTTTCTTATGGCTTATAACCCAGGATTCAGTAGTTAACAATACAAGAGTACAGTCGTGATGCAGAACCACGAACTTCGCCTGTGCAAACTGCCCACACGCCCTTCCTTAATCTAGTTAAAACCCTCCATCAAGGCCCTGCCGTATTCTTTATTCTCATTATGTTCATTTAATGTGTGTGCCTAAAAACTCCATTCTTAGTGCATCTCATCTTAGCATTTTCTTGAATTTAAACTACCACTTTCACAATCTTCAAACCCCATCCAGTTTTCCAAAATGGAAAATTAAGCTCTTATAAATTTTACACCACAAGAAAGAAAAGAAAAAAGCACATGCTATCCTTTTAGGCAGGTAGCCACAGAGCTGCTCTCCTAAATATAAATATATAAAAGACAAAGGGCTAAACAGAATTATTAATTTATCCCTTCCTCTTTGAAGAGGGGCAATTGAGCAAAGGGATGTAAGGAATGTTTGGCTGGTGCAGCTTTCTCTATGTGGAAGGAGACACTAAGATAGGAAAGTAGAAATCCTTTCTGACACAACTCATGAGAACATAAGTTCTTACACATTATTCTTCTCTCGTGAAATGCTTTCATCTCCAGGTCTGGATAAATCCCTCTGTAAAGATTTTCAACTTTTGTTTCTGCCTGAGAAAGTTTTCCAAAAGAAAAGTTCACACAGATATACTTTTTTTTAAAAAAAAAAAAACAATGTGTGATGTGTGTGTATAATGTTATATTCTCTGAGAGATGTCTAAACTGTAATTATCATTAATTGGTCACTGCAGTACATGTATAGTCAGCCTAGTTCTATTTTTGACTAATTTTTCTGTAGTACCCAGTGATCACATGACTCATCTTCCAACGTGCGTTGGTGACAACAATTACTTGAAATATACTTCGATTCATCAGGTATGCACATACTGAAGTACAAATCTCAGATGACGTTTTGCTATTTCCTCAGAAGTCTTCCTGTTTGCAATTCTCAGAGAAGGGAGTAATTACCCTCTTTCAAGAATGACTTTATGCATAATTATACGTATCCCCTTTTAAGCTATTTCAGTCAGGATACTTCTCTTTATAGTAATTTGTTTGTATTAATTTAAAAAAAGACAATCATCTGAAGGGCAAAACCTCAGTTGTGTTTTGAATTTTTGGTGTATGATATTCCAGTGCACATGTTTCTTTGTTCTTTGCCTTTTAGCACTACTTGCTGTTGCTGATGATTCCTCCCATATCCTGAAAATGAAGAAAAGAATGTTCAGAAGTGCCCTGAAGGTTTTCCTTTTGTTTTTTTTAAATAACACTATGTTAGAGTAAATTTTAATATGCCTGAAATCTTGTCATAAAGTAAGAATAATCTGAGACTTACTTAGAATTCATAAAAGCAGTGCTTGTTAATCACTTAAGATGTAATAAAACCCACAGGTTATTTGTCTTTTCTTCTTTCTTGTTTCACTGTGGGTGAATTGTTCCTAAGCCTGTAAATAAGCTCAGCAGTTTTGATAATCAGTTTCAACCATCTCTCCCTGCTGCAACGGTTTGTTAAAAAACATGCTTCTGGCAATCCGTAAACCTGAATCTAATGCAATTCTTCAACAAAAGAGAATGTTTGGAAATGATGCCAGTGCAGACAAGAAAAGAGCTAAATTGTAGAGAGTGGAAGAAAGGCAAGCAAGAGCCTGGCCAGGGGGAGAAACCAGGAGTTTCTGGTCAATGGGATTTGTTGGGCCTGAAGTCAGATTCCTCCAATTATCTTTCAGTTCTGTGAAGTTAATACATTGACTCATGGCTAAAACTATTTCATGTTGAGATTCTCACACTTAAATAGAATGTGATTAAAAAACAGGGGATATGATGAAAAGGGGGAATATTTTGCAATAGAATGAACCAACACATGTTGAATCAAAGAGAGAAGGACGAGGGGAAGGGTGTCTCTGTCTCCAACAATTTTGATCTTTCTGTTGATGAGAAGTAACCACATATACCAGTTCCTATGCCATTGCTGAAAACAGACCCATGGTTAAGTAGCATTAAGAATAAGAATGCATTCTCTAACACTCGAATCTATAATAAATGACCAGAGGAAAGAAAGTCAAAGCTTTGGTCTCAAGTGGCTCCACTGAAAGAAGTAAAGGAAGAGAATGGTATAGGTGTGGCTTCTGATCCTTGATGACTCTGAACGCATCCTTAATGAATGTACAGATTCTTCACCTCTGGCAGGAAAGAATGTGAGGAACCACGTTATGAAATGCCAGTGGGAAATGGAAGGACTTGATCCTAGTTGTATGGGTAACCTTTATTAACTGAATTAATCACCACTTTCTGTGATGGTTAATATTCGGTGCTTAGTTGACAGGATCTTCATTCACTGGGAAACAAACTTCTGAGCCAAGTCCATAAGGAAGTTTCTAGACTGGGTTAGTCGATAGGGAAAAACTCACCCTGAACATAGGTGACAGCTTCCTATGGGCTAAGGTTCAAGATGGAATAAAAAGAAGAAATCAAGCTAAGAGCAAGATTCATTTCTGTATATTTACTGCATGCAGAAGAAATGCAACTAATTGTCTCATGCTCTTACATTTATGTCATACCTACCTACCTACCTACCTATATATATACACCTACCTGTAATGATACATTATGCCCTCAAGCTATGAGCAAAAACATATTTTATTCTTAAGTTGTTTTTGTTGTGTGTTTGATTACCTTCTTCTCAATAAGATAAAATGCTAATACAGAAAATTGGTGCCAGAAGTGGGACTGCTGCTGATAAATATGACTGTGTTGGTAGTAAGAATTCAAAATTGGTTTGCAAGCATGATGTGCCAGAGTTTAGAGCTATGGGTTACAGAAGCCAGCACTGGAGCAAAGTTTATTGGGATATTCTGGTGCTGTTTAGGAGACTAAAATTCCAGGACAAGTGTGGACAGTAGATGTCAAATTCGTGAGGTTTCAGAGCGTAAAGACTCTATCAGGAACTGTTTGAGAGGTCAGGCATAGTATATTTCTGTGAAATAATTTGGCTATATTATGTTCTGAGAACTTGAGAGAAGCTGAACTTAAAACGAATGGACTAATTTGCTTAGCTGAAGAAATCTCAAGGCAGCATTCAGACTATGTCATGATTACTGATAACTGCTAATATCCAGCTAGCTCTGTATGGAAAATGAATGGAGAAAAGTACTACCAAAAAAGTCATTATGTAGGGGAATGTGGGAGTTTAAAGTTGGAGACAAGCAGGTGTTGAAAAAGCAGCTGCAGCTGTTAGCAAGATTAACACTGTTAAAGAGCTTATTAAAGAAAATCCGCAGGGACAAGAAAATGGCCCTGAGGGCAAGACCTCAGTAACTGGGTCTTGGGAAGGAAACCATCTGAATTGAGACTCCTGTAAAATGGGGTTCCATACTTGAAAACAACTGTCTAGGAAATAGTTTTCACAGATTCATCAACTGAAGCACATGGAGGCCACAACACCTTTTTTCAAAGGGACCAGGCTCCACTTAGAAGTGCCAACTGTGTCTGACCACACCACCTACATGGTACTGATTTTGAAGATTATGAAATGTTTAAGATTGTGGAGGTCATGGTGTTTGTGTTATGGTTCCAAAGTCCATGGAGACTAATCAATATGTGGCAGAGTCAGAAGGCTTGTGAGAATAACCTGAGAAGCCATTGTACGACTCTGTGAAGATGACGTCCATGTTGCAGTGGCAATCCCAGTGCTTTGGAGGTGCTAGAACTTTGATATGTCCACCAATGAAATCAAAAGTGACAGAGTGGAAGTGGTCCAAGGAAGAGGCTGTGTATGCTACAGGCAGCAGATCTGGAATGAAGGAGATACTCAAGCCCTTGGAGCTGAGAAAATTTCAGTAACAGCAACAGATGCCAGACACGGAACAGCAGGTTTTGGCGTTTGCCCTGCAGAGTATCAGATTTGCTTTGGTCTAATATTTCCTGACTAGGTTATCTCCATTCATCCATTTCAAAATGGGAATGTTTACTCTGTGTCATTGTATGTTGGAAGTCTGTAACTTTTTTGATGTTATATGGATTCATGATTAAGAGACTGAGTTTTGCTGCTGAAGAGATTACTCAGTGGTTAAGAACATCGGCAACTTTTCCAGTGGACCCATGTTTGAGTTCCAGCACCTATATGACAGTTGACAAATGTCTATACCTGGAGTTCCAAGGGATTCAATGCCCTCTACTGGCCTCTGTGGGCACTGTACACACACGGGGCACATATGTTCATACAGGTAAAACACCCAAACAAAATGTTTAAAAGTTGAAAGCTTAAAAAAGAGATCAAATTTCAGGAAAGACACTGTACATACATATTTTTAACTGGTATTTGAACTATTAAAGACTATGCAGACATTTGAAGTTGGATTGAACATATTTTTCATTATGGAATGGCCACTTTTCTGTGGAGACAAAGAGTAGAATGTTATGGCTAAATATATTTGGAAGTCAAGTTAAGAGTGGATAGATTTGTGATGACTAATATTCATCTATTATGTTGAGCAGACCTAGACTTGCCCAAGAAACAAATCTCTGGGAGTACTGTGAGGATTTTCAGGTTGGTTTAATCGGCATGAAGAGATCCATTCTACATGTAGGTGGCATCATTCTCAGGTTGGTGACCTGGAGTGAAAAAAGAAAAGGAGAAAAAAAAATGTCTGTTTTCTTCTTGATTTTAGATATGATGTAACCATAGTATCGATGAAATGACTTTCCTGACATCAGAGGTTGCACCCTCAACCTGTGAACTAAAATAAACCTCCCTAGCATTTTTTTCTTCATGTATTTTATCTTAGGAAAGACATCCAATGCATTCATACATGATAACCTTGATTCTTTGTACTTGTTTGTCACTCATGAGTAGCGTTAGCCTCAACTTAGTGTATTTAGTGCTATTAAATATACTAAGTGTTCTTTATTTTCAGAGCCACCAAGAAGGGACTGTGAAATACTATATCTTCTTAGTTGACTCCTTGTCTGTGGGGTAGTTTGGGCAGTAGTTCTCAACCTGTGGCTCACGACCCGTTTGGGGGAGTCAATGACCCTTTCAAAAAGGTCACCTAAGACTATCCGAAAACCACAGATATTTACATTACAATTCATAACAGCAGAAAAGTTACAGATGTGAAGCAGTAATGAACATAATTTTATGGTTGGGGGTCACTGCAACATGAGGAACTATAATTCAAGGGTCACAGCATTAGGAAGGTTGAGAAACACTGGTCTTGGATCCATTTCATGAAATAAGTGAAGGTTTTCTTTACCTATAGTTTAGTCTATTAAAATTAGTTGCAATAGAATGAAGAATGCATAAAAGGGCAATAGTGCCCTGAATACAGTCCTCATGAGACCAGAGTAAAGTTGTATGTGGGGCAGGGAGTACCTGCCTCATCACTGACCACTGGTCAAGGGTTCTGTCCATATGTGCTTAGCTTGGTTATCTGATAAATAGCTACAGTCCTTCATAGTTATCTTCCTTGGTGTTGTAGGCTTTGCCTTCTTAACCCTTACTCAATCTTTTCATCACAACATTTATTTTTTTATTGCCAAGTATGTGAGCAACTTGCACTTTTCACTGTGGGAATGTTCCCTTTCCCCTTACTACCAGTAGAAGTCTGGTTCCTGGCTCATAAGGATGATCTGTGCTAACTGTTGTGCTATAACAAGATGTGATGATGTCAGAAATTAATTCAGGTTTTTTTTTTTTTGGTACAATGGGGAGCCTTGAAACTACTACGGATAATTCAGAGTTGCATAGCCTTATTTTTAAATGACATTCTCCACAGAGTTTTATAACATACACAAAGATTTAAAAATAGGTAATCCTTTTATGTAGATAATTTTTAGTTACAAGAGTCATTCTAAGAGCGTTTTAAAGATAAAATATTTCTCTTAGCAAATCTTTACTAGTTTACTAGAGAAATTCCACCAGAGATGGAAATAAATAGTATTACTCCCTTCTTGTCTGTGTCATTCATACCTTTCCTATGGATATTAATGGACTATTGGCCCATTGATTGTTTTTCCCCCAATAACATTTCAGAAGTATTTTGAAAAAAAAATGGTATAGAATATATTTTATGTTCTATGATGTTCTGGAAGAAGTTTGACTTGTCACATGATGACTTTCCTGAGTATGAAAGAGTAGAAAGTGTCCATCCCCAGCTCCCTGATGGAATGCAAAGATGTTGATTCCTCCTTCATTTTAGTATGCTGAATCAGCTTGATTGAGTATGCTATCTATAGGTATTAGCTGATTTTAGGATCTCTTCAGAAATCAATACTTCTTTCACATTAAAAAATGTTTTCTTTTTAAATAGATGAACGCATGTCCTCCTTTTGAAGGGAAAAACAGCTACATACCAGAAAAACAAGTTTGTGTGCTTTCAACCTGTGCTAGCAAATAACCTACATAATTGGGCAGCCCCATTATCTTTATTATCATTACTTACCTCAAATATAGCGTTTGACCTAAATGGCATTCCCTCAGAGTAACTGACAAGCATTAATTACTTAATGTTTTTGTGCTCTTTATAACTAAGTTAAATATAGTTCAGTATATTTGTGAATGTGCTCACACATACACACAAATTCAGGACCAATAGAGGCTCCAAGGAAATATTTCTTACCCACTATATCTAAAATTCCTAAATAAAGGTAATGTTTTTTTCAGAAATAAAAAAATTGAGAAAACATTTATAATCTTTCTTTTTGCATTTGTATCTATGTATTTGTTATTTGTAGAAACTTTTAGAAACATTTTAGTTTATACTTTAGTCAGGAAATACTTTTAGTTAGCCTTTTGTGATAACTTTGACCCATTCTTCTGGTTCTTTACATTTTCTTTCATGAGGGATCCTTTAAGGTGTCCATTTAATCCTTTGATTTAGAGTAAATGAACTAAATAAATGAAAGAATGACAAGATGTCTCTTTCCTTCCTGAATGTTCATTAATAACAGAGGCTCAGCATTGTGAATTGCCTTCTGCTTTTCCTCATTGTACAAGTATATTCTTTTGGAATAGTGCACTGTTAATAGACAGCTTCCTCCTGAGTCAATTTCACTCCATTGCTAACTATATTATAGATTTCCCCCCAAAGCACAGAGTCTCCAAATATGCCTGAATATAATTGCTTGTCCCTTCATTTGTCCTGTTTCTGTAGCTCAGGTGGAAGTTGATATTCTGGGTCACTGGAGGATCCTCTAGTGTGTTCTGAGTGAAAATAATGATGGCTGGTGTCTACTCATTTCTTGCTCATTAGAATTTTAGGAGAAGGATGAGATCAAAAGCCTCCTTTTAATTTCAAACCCACAATATAAGCCTTGTCCTGCTAAGCCATTTATGACTAATACACCACATGGCCATTCTGTTCACATATGCATTCATGACAATTTGAATGAATTGCTTTCCTTTTTAACAGATCAACATTATGGTTTATAAAGATAAGAGGAAATATGGAACTTTTTCTCTTCAGTCTCACCTATTATACAAACCAAAGTTAGATAAGTAATAAATCCTATAGGCTCACACAATGATGGAAAGGAAGTGGTGGTAGAAAGGTAAATTAGGATGCTGTGATTGACCCAAAGGGAAAGCCTTTTTTTACTTTCTTTTATTTATTTTTTATTATTAAACTTTTTAAATTATTATATATACCAACCACAGTTTCCCCTTCCTCCTCTTCTCCCATTTCCTCCTTCCACCTCCTTTCTGCCCCATCCACTCCTCAGAAAGGGTAATGCCTCCCATGAGAGTCAAAAAAAGCATGGTATATCAAGTTGAGGCAGAACCAAGCTCCTCCCCACTGTATCAAGGCTGAGTAAGGCATCCCACCATAGGGATTAGGTTCCAAAAAGCCAGCTCATGTGCCAGGGACAGATCCTGGTCTCTCTGTTAGGGGCCCCACAAATAACCAAGCTACACCACTGTCACCACTAAGCAGAGGGCCTAGGTCTCTCCCATGTAGGCTCCCTAGCTGTCAGTCTAGAGTCCATGAGCTCCCACAAGCTTGGGTCAGCTCTCTCTGTGGGTTTCCCAGTCATGATCTTGCCCCCCCTTTGCTTATATAATCCCTCCTCCCTCTCTTCAGCTGGACTCCAGGAGCTCGTCCCAGTGCTTGGCTGTGGATCTCTGCATCTGCTCTCATCAGTTACTGGATGAAGGTTCCATGATGACAATTAGGCTAGTCACCAATCTGATTACATGAGAAGGCCAGTTCAGGCACCCTCTTCACTATTGTGAGGAGCCTTAGCTGGGGTCATCCTTGTGGATTCCTGGGAGTTTCCCTGGCACCAGGTTTCTCCCTAATGACCCTCTCTACCAAAACATCTCTTTAGTTGCTCTCCCTTTTGTCCCTCTCTAAACTCTATCATTCTGATCCCTCATGTCCCCATCCTCTCCCCCCTCCCCTGTAGCCAGAAGTCTTCCTGTGTCCCACCCAGTCTGCAGCTGCTCAGACCCAACTAAACACAGAGGCTTATATTAATAAAACCTGTTTAGCCATTAGCTCAGGTCTACCACTGACTAGTTTTTACACTTAAACTCAGCTCATTTCTGTTAATCTATATGTTGCTACATGTTCCATGGCCTTACCTGTGTGCCAATACATGCTGCTACCTGCACAGCAGGCTGGCATCTCCTGACTCAGTTTTTCTCTTCCCAGAACTCTTCTTGTCTGCTTATCCTGCCTATACTTCCTGCCTGGCCACTAACCAATTAGCATTTTATTTATCAACCAATCAGAGCAACATATTCACAGCATACAGAACATCCCACAGCACTCCCCTCTACATTGCCTTTTCCAAGTTTACCCAGGAGATCTCATCTCTTTTCCATTCATAAGGTGATCTATGAGTCCCTCTTAGGGTCCTCCTTGTTGTCTAGTTTCTCTAGAGCTCTAGATTGTATCCTGGTTATCTTTTTCTTTACATCTACTCTCCACTTATATGTGAGTCCATACCATGTTTATTTTTCTGGGCTACCTCACTCTGGATGATTTTTTTCTAGTTCCATCCATTTGCCTGCAAATTTCATGATGTCATTGTTTTTATTTTTAACCACTGATTAATTCTCCATCCATTCTTTGGTTAAGGGGCATCTAGGTTGTTTTGAGGTTTTGGCTATTATGAATAATGCTGCTATGAATACTTGAGCAAGTGACCTTGTGATATGATTGAGCATTCCTTGAGTAGATGCCCAAGTTGGTATAGCTGGGTCTTGAGGTATATTGATTCCCAGTTTTCTGAGAAACTCCCATACTGATTTCCAAAGTGGCTGTACAAGTTTGTAATCCCACCAACAGTGGAGTAGTGTTCCCCTTACTCCACATCCTCTTCAACATAAGCTGTCATCAATGTTTTTGATTTTAGCCATTATGACAGGTATAAGATGGTATCTCAGAGTCTTTTTGATTTGTATTTCCCTGATGACTAAGGATGTTGAGCAGTTCCTTAAATGCCTTTCAACCATTTGAGATTCTTCTGTTGAGAATTCTTTGTTTAGCTCTGTACCCCATTTTTTAATTGGAATATTTGGATTTTATTTTGATGTCCAGTTTCTTGAGTTCTTTATATATTTTGAAGATCAGCCCTCTGTCAGATGTGGGGTTAGTGAAGATCTTTTCCCATTTTGTCTTATTGACTGTGTCCTTTTCACAGAAGCTTCTCGGTTTTAGGAGGTCCCATTTATTAATTGTTGCTTTCAGTGTCTGTGCTTCTGGTGTTATATTCAGGAAGTAGTCTCCTGTGCCAGCCATTCAAGGATACTTCACAGTTCCATTTCAGTTTCATTGTAACTTGGTTTATGTTGAGGTCTGTGATCCACTTGGACTTGAGTTTTGTGCATGGCAATAGATTGAGATCTATTTGCAGGAAAGCTTCTTAAATTAGAGAGATGAGATGTAGATAGAAATGATGTTGTCCCACAGTCTATTTCATTAGACTTTATTTCATCCTTGTGTTCTTTTAAGCAACTTCTTTTTTTGTGATGAGTAATTTTTTATTATATCCTAGTTATACCTGGAGAACACATCTGAGGATGTACTTCCAAACATTCGATGCAAGTCTTAGTTCCTCTCCCCAGATAAACATGTGTATAAGTGTATGTACAAAATATTAAGGATTTATGTATATTGCCTATCCAAAGACTTTATGGGCTATTTATGAGATACATTAAATCTCTCCACTCTAAGAAATATGAGAAATAAAGAAGATTATGATTTCATTTAGTGATAGCAGAACAAAAGATTTATATCTTAGAATTAATTGTTCTTTTATGATTTAGCTTGCATATATTATATATCATTCTTATTAGTGTTGAAGATTTAAAAAATAATTCATATATAATATTGCATTATACATTTCTTGCTAGTATTCATATACCTGCCTATTAAAATTCCTGGGAAAATAAATATGAGTTGTAATTCTTTCCAACTGCTCAAATTTTTTATAAGGTATTTTTTACCCAGCTAACTATTTTCAATTTTCAACTTTTTACTTTCTCAAATTTGCAAATGTTATTCAGGTCTTTCCTTTTTTTTAGCATGATTGAGGGCAACTGCAATTTATGCATGAGACCACGATTGTGACACGGTGAGGTTCTTCATGTTATGAATATCTGTGTGTTTTATAGATTTCACTTCCATTAATATAGTCTGTGACTGCCCTTCTTTGCCTCTGTTTAGTTATTGGATTCTTTCTTTTAAAGAACTGGGCTACAAATGACTGCTTGTCTTTCCTCTGAAGTGTGGGGTTATAAAAAGATAGACCTACTTAAAAATCTGAGTAAAAAATATCAGAGTTACAAAAAGGTGCTGGTTCTGTATATATGTCTGTTGTTAAGGAAATGAAAATAGAAACTAGCTTCTTTAGTTATGCGTGAAACATCACACTTCAAATTTAGTCATGTAAACCCCAAATTTCTTATCAGTTGTGATCATGTGGTTGGACTGTATTTGTACTGTAATGTTTCCTTTGTAATATTTCAAAAAGTTACAGGTAAATACCAACTGATACTAAAATCATTTGGAAGATACCAAGACTGACCAATGACATAGATTCTTAGGTCTTACAAGGAGGAATCAGAAGCTTCCAGAACTCATGTACAGTGTATTCATTACTGGAATATGTTTCATTTTGCTATGGATTAAGTAAACCATTAAGGCCAACTGGGATGGATACCAGGGGAGGGATAAAGAATCTATTAATCAGAAAGATATAAAAACATACATTAATTTATTATTGTAGCTACTGAAGTAATTCTAAGAGATGAGCAAAATTGACAAGCCTTAATATATCATGGACATCTGTATATTTAAGATTGTTTGCAATGTTAAGACATGAAAACTGTTATCTTAAATTCCATAAGTTTGTATTATTTTGCCTTCTACACATATACAAGTTATAGATGGTTGAGAGTGGAGGTGTTAAAAAAAAAAGCATAGTGTGTCCCTTATTCACTTTGTGAGTGAATACAGAACAACTTACTATCTAGACATCTATGCTTTGGCATTTGTTGGAATACATTGCTGGCTGGTTAGAGGTCGCAGTCTGTCATAGCCTGGCAGTTTTCTGTAAGCTTGGCAATATGGAAACTCACTTTCTCCTCAGCAAGGCTTCCTGCTCTCTACCTGTCCTTATCTGGAGAATGTCCCTGGGTCTGGAAGACTGTGACCTTATCTGAAAGCTGTCTCTACACCAGATGCCTGTCTCTGAACTAGATGCCTGATTCTCTTTGGCTTGAATTTTGACATAGATTCCTGCTAGAAGATTTGTGCTGAAAGGTATGCTATAGAACCCTACTGCCATATACAAAGCCTTGTGATAGGAGTGTGCCACTTAATGCAAAATAGGGTTTGTCCACAGGCTCTCCAATCCTATATATTACTTGTACTCTGGAATAAAATTGAGCTGATTCACTGAAGTCTGTCTCCTGGAGGCCTCCCTCTGTTCATGCACATGGGCCACTTAAAAAGCTTTCTGTGGCCCCCTTCTGCCTTTTTCCCCTCTTGGACTGGTGGCTGACAAGCTGAGATGGAGAGAGGACCCCATAGGTATTCATACAATGAGAAACAAATAGTGAATAGTGTCAAAAAATGAAATCAGAGGTGCATACAAATCTTCATGATGGATAATCTTAAATACAATAATACAATGTATGAGGTCATGATGTGAAGATATTAGGCAAGTTTTATTCATATTCATGATGCCAACTTACTTGAACATACATTGGTTACTGTTCGCTATTCTTGGTTGCCAACTTGACTACATCTGGCATTAACTAAAACTTGCCAAAATAGAGGGTATACCTGTGAGGGATTTTTGCTTAATTTGAAGTGGAAGATTCATTTCTAATCTACATCTTTGAGATAGGAAGACACACTGTAAAGCCAGATCATTTGAGTTGGGAAGACCCACCCCTATCTAATCTGGGCCACACTTTATGATGGAAGCTTGTATAAAGACATAGAAGAAGAAAGCTTTTGTTCTTTGTCCACTTGCTCTCACCTTGCTAGCAACTCCATTCCTTCACTGGCATCAGAGCCTGCTTCTTTGGGATTCTAGAGTACACTGAAGACCAGATAAGACATCCAGCCTTGTAGACTGAGCAACTACTGAATTTTTAGACTTTCCAAGCACAACCGGCCATTGTTGGATTAGCTGTACTGCAGGCTGTAATTCATTCTAATAAATCCCCTTTCTCTATCTCTGTCTCTGTCTCTGTCTCTCTCTGTATATACATATATACATATATATATACATACACACACCCTCTCTGTGTATATACATATATATATACGTACACACACACACACACACAGAGAGAGAGAGAGAGAGAGAGAGAGAGAGAGAGAGAGAGAGAGAGAGAGAAGAGAGAGAGAGAGAGAGAGAGAGATTCAGTCTATAAAGTCTGTTATTCTGGGAACTCCAACCAATACAGTTAGTTATGTGCTTTCTCTCTCCTGAATAATTCCTATATATTCTCTATCTGTCTGTCTGTCTCTCTCCTGAATAATTCCTATATATTCTCTATCTGTCTGTCTGTCTATCTATTACCTATCTATATTTACATATATGTATATTCTTCTCCCTCTATCATATCTCTAATTTTTAAGGTATTACTAACATCTAACAGAATTCATATTTATTATACATACTTTGGAAAATTTCAAATGGCCAAATACTAAAGAGAGAATATTTATAGAAAAGGAAAAATATCCTAGAATAATCAGGTTTGAGATAGAATTAAGGAAAAAAAAGGAGAATCATCAGTAACCTCTGTCATAAGAGTTAACGGGTAGTTTTGTTAAAAGGAATATTAGAATCTAGATCAAGAGTTTTCATAATCATTTCAATGAAACCCACAGTTTTTCTGAAACTGTCATATTTGAAAAAACATACAAAGAAATGCTTTTATATCTCTTGATTATGAGAAATTATACTTTGTGTGACATGATAATCTTGCTTTGAATTTTTCTTCTTTTTTTTTTCAGAAAAAGAAGTGGAGGAGAGGGAAGGAGGACATAGTTCTCTCAAATATTTAGTAGTACTGTCTAAGATACAACAGAGAACTCTTGCTTGGAGACCAGGCAGTTTGAAGTCCCTTACATGATTTCTGAGGACAGAAAATTCTGAAATCAGAAGATGAATGACACTTTAATTGTTCACATTTGTGAATTCTAGGATATGGATTTATAATTTTTGTCAAAACCTGTATTTTTTTAAAATTACACTAATATGAAATTGTCTGAAAAGAAACACAAACTCTGTTTTTCAAAAAGATATACAAAAAGCTAAATTATATAAGAAAAACTGAGGAGAAAAGGAAACATATTTAAAAATATCTCAATTTAAATTTAATTTTTACAGTTTTGAGACTATCATACATGAATGCTATATTTACACCATTTTACCTTTTACTATCTCCATCCTCCTTCATTGTTGTCCCTTCAACTTCCTCCCAAATTCTTAATTGATTCTTTACTTACACATGTGTATGAACATAAAACCTAGTGCATTGATGTAGCATGACTGGTACATACTTGTGTTTATGGCTGACTATGTGGGGTTGGATGAGTTTTGAAGAATTTATCCCCAGAAAAAGCTTTTTCTCTCTCTCTTAGCAGTCATTGATTCCCTATAGCTCTTCATCTAGAGGTGAGACCTTGTGAACTTCCCCTGTCCACTTGACATGTCAGCTAACACTGACGTTGTGCAGGTCTTGCTTAGGCAATTGTATTGTTGAGATTTCATTGGAGCAGCTTCCCTACCATGTCTACCAACAAAGCACTGCATCACAACTGTCCCTCTAGTCATTTGGCTCTTGTCATCTTCATTCCTCCCTTTCTGTAATGTTCCCTGAATCTTAGGTATAGAGGTTTTGTTGTAGATGTACCATCTGGGGATGGACACAACACCATCACTTATTCTCTGCATTTGACCAGTTGTGCATCTCTGTGATAGTCTCCACCTACTACACAAAGAAGCTTCTTTGATGAAGGACAACACCCACACTTAGATGTGAGTATAAGGATAAATATTTGTAATATAGTTCGTAATTATATTGGTTTAGGGAAATGTCTGTAGTAGGTTCTGCTCTTGGGTGTAGGACCTTTCTGTCCTGGGATAGATGGGCAGGTATTCATTACTAGTCATGAATTTCTTCTTGTTGAGTAGGTTTTTGGTTCAATTAGACAACTCTTAGTTACATGCATGACAAACTATTGCACTACTGGCTATATATTTTCAAGCTAGGTATTTACAGTCTGAAGCTGCTCACCAAAAGCCACATCCTACTGAGACTAGCTAGCCCTCCCTTACCATGTTATACAGAATACTCACAAACAAGCTGAGTTTGTCATGGTGGTTTGTGCCACTCCTTCAGAATATGCCCCAACCACATGAACTAAGCTTCTCTGTGTATATGTCTCTCATTTCTTTTTCATTTCCTCTCCACCCTAGTCAGATTTCCGGATTCAAGTCCCTTGAGATTCAGTAACAAAGTTGGTTACTACAGGGTGGTCTTTGAAACACACCATTGAAAGGGACATCACAACTTCTTGTATTGGAGCTATTTTTATAAGCTCAACTTGACAGGGATGTGCCTTTTGTTTGGTGTAATCTGCAGTGTGTCTGACCCTAGACTTGAATATTGCTTGCAGAGTGAAGACAGACTAATTCCTGATGAGGCTTATTTTTGTGTGTGTTAATAAGCATTTTGGGTATTACATTTTAATGTAGAATCCAGCTATTCATAGTAAAATATGTTCTGTGAATGGATATGACTGGAAATATAAAGACAATAGCTTTTCATGCAGAACTGAACATGCTAGAGATGAAATAGCATAAAAGTTCTTCAGAGTGAATAGAGCATTTATACACCTCTAAATGCTACAAGGTTATCTCTTGTTCTCTGAGAACACGTTTCTAGTCAGTCTAAATTAGTTCTTCCAATCAGGCAACTGATGAGGCAATTTTTACCTCACTTGAATTTCCTGCACAGCTATAAAGAAGGAATAAAACATAATTAGAAAGCCTAAGAGAAAATTTGCAGCTATTTCTACTTTCTTTTTATGTTTTCCTCTCTTCACTAAGCTGGGGAAGATAATAGTTTGATGGTGAATTTATGGATTCCATATTTAAAATATAGATGTAAGTATCCACCAATAACTTTAATTTTTATGCAAATATCTCTAATATTAAACTATTTTAATCAGTAGAATTGTTTTCCTGTAAAATCTGTTTTAGAGTTAGAGGCAATTTCTTATAATTTTGCCTATGAAACAACTGATTACAAATAGCCTGTTGGAAATTCTGATTAGCAATTATAAATATGTTTGGTTAATAAAAATGATAAGTCATTATGAAACAAATATAATTTATTTCATAGAAAAAGATATCCTCCAAATTCTTGAGCTATAGCGCATAGGTTCTCTGTTCTTTGGATTACAAAAATATTAGGGCCTGCTGACCTCAAGCTGTTGTATATATCAGTAGCCCTTTGATAAGCTGTAATCTGAGGTAATTAATTTGCTTTTTCCTTCAAGGTTTTGAAATATCTAGCTTGATCTTCTGTCCATCTGATTACCCAGTTAATTGAAATTTTATGTCAGTCCTCTGACCTAATTAATTCATCAGAAGTATACATTAATGGGGCCTTTGCTGACCCATTTTTTCACAAACCATTACCCCTCACCTATGTCTACAAGAAGAAGCCCCTACCTTCCTGGGCATAGCAGCCACGGTAGAAACAAACAAATGAGAACAAACCCTCAACTAGTGAGACTCTAAGAGAGGCTGCAATGTTTGGTGAACAAAGGATGAAACTCTGACCAGACTGGCATGATAGAGTGCTGTCAAGAAGACGCACTTAAATGTTCCCAAAAGGCAAAGAAATGAATGACCCAAGAAATAGCTAACAGGCTATGCCATCTTGTATTTTTAGTGTTTTCTTCTATTTGAGAATCCAGTTTGTTCATTTTTCTTAAAATTATACTATTATAGTCACTGATTTTTAGGCTTTATCATGCCCGTCTTTAAATTCCATGTCCTATATGATTTAGAAATTAAAATCTGATACAGACATTGGACTTCATTAATCAGAGCAAGAGAGTCACTGGGATACCTGAGAAAGTGTCTGAAACAGAAAAGAGCCGGGGATAGAAATGAAAAATAACTCAAGCTAGTTTAAGTGCCAGGCCAGCATTTTGGAAGAGCTGACTCACACCTCTGTAACCCTGTCTTTCAGCTCCTTTTCCCCTCATGCCTTCCTCCTCTTTTGCTTTTCTCCTGTTTCTCCTACTTAAACATTGAGATTTTTATTTCCCAGGCTGCAAACTCAGACAAAAACTACTTATTCTAAACTTCAAATATATCACAGCTGAATATAGCTCAGGGACTTCAGGCTCTAATCATAACAGTTTCCTTGGGAAATGTTGCTTAGTTACAACCTTTTTCTTTATAGCACCATCATCAACAAAATCCTTAAGTTGGGGATGCTTGAATTTCACAGATCTTTGGACTACCTCTCTGCTCTATTTTTTTCTCCACATCCAATAAAAATTGAATTAGTCTACTAAATTTCCCTCGCTTATTAGCCAAGTGATAGCTGTACTCTCAAATACCTGTGGAGAAAATTAATGAACTTTTGCAGAATACTAAGACTATACATATCCTTGGAAACTAATGTGTTTAGCCTTAGGCATGATGGATTGATCAAATGTGCTGTTATACTTTGCCATTTCAGAAAAAAAATATTTATAAGAGGAAAAACAGGAATCATTTATTTGTGATTTATGGATTTTGATCTTTAATCCTGATTTTTTTGGCCATTAGTTGTAAAAGAAAGATATTATGAGACAGGTGCAATGAGACTTCAAATATTTTCATATATATAATTCTGTTTATTAACCATATTTTGTGCATGGGTTTTATGATGGAGCCTATAATCATGATGGAGGACATGATCCTTAACCCTAATACTGTTTCTCAAATCTTTGTATTTGCCAAACTGCAAATGTATATAGATAGATACAAATTTATGCATGTGAAAATAAATTTAGGCATAAGTGAATATTGAAGTGGAGAAATCACTTATTCAATAGAATTTAATTATTGGAATCTAACATTCTACAAACAAAACAAATTCATTTTAATATATGGTGTTACTTGTTTTGTCAAATGGAGGGATTTTCAAAGATTTATAGGTCTACATTAGATCAAATTGACTTTCTCTTGGCCAGGTCCCAAATAAATAAGTAGTATTTTTTTTATGAATGAGAGAGTAAAGGTACAGAACTCCGTAGAGAGATCACTCAGAAAAATTTTTCGAAAATGTTCATATTTTATCTCAAGATAACATTAAAAAATATTAAATATCACCTAAACAATTTTTAGCCCCCTTACGTGCTATTTCTCTTTTGAAGGTTAGAGGTGGCTGCGTTATGGGAGGCATGGTGACTTAAAACTACATGGAACGAGGCAGATCAGCAGGACAGGAGATTCCCAAATCCACGGATTCTTGGTGAGTTATACTTAGTGCAATTCCTTTCTTGTTCCTTACAAAATAACTCCGGGAAAATGTGCTTTTGGTAATTACAAGCTTGTGAGTTGCAGACAGTGAAGAGACAACTTACAAAGCAAAGCAAAACAACAACAGAAACACTGGTAGACAAGCCAGGCTATCATGAGGCTGCAATAAAAACAATGGAGTAGAATCAGTAACAGTGAGTCTGGGTCTTGATTTTAAGTTTTAGTTCTTAATGTGAGAAGAATCAGGAAAGGGACCTGAAGAGCAGCAATGAAATTACAGGAAAACAAAGAAAAATCTGTCATGGGGAAAAAGTAAATAAGAACATTGTGTTTCCAGAGGAAAAATGATGGCCATTCACAAAAACATTGCTTAAAGATCAGGAATAATAAGGATTGTGGTAGTTCATCACTTTCTAAACAACTGCACCATCAGTGCTATGTGCTGCCATTGGCTGAGATTGGAGGCTGGGTCCTCAGAAAGTTGGCAGTTGCTTGAGGGCTTGCTTCCAGTAGAGGAATAGTGTCTTGAGTCCAGAGTGATCCCTGGTAGCAGAGTCCTACTTACAGGTTATTTCTGGAGTTGTTCTCATTTTGTCTGAGACCTCACTTGCTGCGGAGTTCAGGAGAATTCTTATCTTCTGGGATACTGGAGGCAGATGGCAAAGGCCCAGCATTCCACTTTGACCTACATACTTCTGAAAGGTGTGTCTGCTAATTGCAGAAACTGCCATAATGACAATCATGGTACTATCTTCTAATATTGACTATCTCTATCTTTCTGTCATTCCTTCCCTTCTTCCCTCTTTCCCTTCTTTTCATTTTTTTTTTTTTTTGGCAATGCTGAGACATAGCATGCCTCCTGCATGTTAGGCAAGGTCTGTAAAACTGAGTTACAGCCCCAGTCTTGAGACTGGATATTTTTCTTTCCCTCTTCACTCATGGCAGTTTCTTGAAATCACCAAATAAACCTTGTGTGCTTATTTGAAGCTCTGCTTTTAGGCAAAGTCAATTGGTATGATTGCTAGTTAAGGAGAGATTTAAGAATTTCAAATGTTTTGCTCAAACTGTTTTATGGTGGGATAAATAAAAACATGCATACTTTGTAACCAGAAATAATCAAAAGTGAATTTAGGATTGAATGAAATATAACAAAGGTATAGTTAATTTCATCATAGGTAGAAAGTGATGAAACACACCAAGATTAATTATTTTGCAGAAAGATGGACACACACACACACACACACACACACACACACAGGGAGAGTCACACACACCTCCTCTTTCTTCAAGTTCTTTTTTGTAGATTTCAAAGTCTTTTATATTTGATGTCTTCTATATCTACTCAGTCTATGCCTACTGAATGCTAATTATGCTAATTAGTTGACCTAGAAAACAAGACAGCTACTTTTCTCTGGGGAAACTGAACAGTCCTCAGGTGAAACAGTCCATGTGGCCAAGGCACAGGCTGATTTTACCCTACAGTGTATCCAGAAGAAACTCATAGCTGCAAAGAAGTCTAGTCTGAAAAATTGACTCAGAGGAATAAATGATATGGAAACTGAGACTTGCAGAGCTGGAAGATTTTGTTTGTGGAAAAGGTGGGCACTATCTCTCAAGGAGAAGAACAGAAGGTAGAGAAGCGAGAATTTCCGAAGATCTAGAAAACTGTCAATGCACCTGGGTAACAAAGATTAATCTACACTATTCCATAAGCTGCAGAAAACAAGGAGCCATTTGGAGGTACAGAACCCAATGTGCTGTGTTACAGCTTTGGATTTTATCCAAAAAGACACTAGAGAAACACCCTGTTTTTTAAGCACGCGTTAATTGCATTTGAGTGTTAACTGTCTTCCACAGGCTGATGCATTGAAAACTGGATCCCATCTTGGAGGTAGTTATGGATTTTGAAATTTGTGTTACTTCCAGCAGCTGGAACTCTGCTAAGAAAAAGTGGGTCTTTGGTAGGTGAACCTGAAGATTTTAGATCCCCATACAGCTATGTTCATGCTCTGCTTCCTGGTCTGTGATGATGTGAGCAAGTGGCTTCACATTCCTGCCACATGACTTTCCTTCTGCGGTAAACTCTACCCATACAAACCAAAAGCCCTGATACTTTCCTTTCCTTGAGTTTCTTCTTTTTGGGTATTTGGTCACAGCAATAAATAAGTTACCAATACAGTGAGGAAATAGTGTCATAGATGTACATTGTTAAGGATTACTACTGTAAAATTTTAAGTAGTTTAAAGATTAGCTTGACACAAACCAAAAGAAAGCTAAGTAATTGGGACAATGTTTCCTAGTTTGTTATTAAGATTATTCGGAATAGTAACTGTATTGTACATAGAGATACATACGTGCCTATGCAATTAAAATTGCGATAAAAAATTCTTAAACATCTGCATAACTTTTTCTATTTTAAGTTTGATTTATTATTATAGTCTCTGTGTGAATATTTGTGCATACGTGTGTGTGTCTGGAGGGTGCAATCCACCATGGCATATGCTTAGAGACCAGAAAACAACTTTACGGGAGTCAGTTTTCTACTCCTGTCTTTTTGTGGTCTCTAGAAATTGAACTTGGGTTACCAGGTTTGCACAGCGAGAGCTTTTACTCTGAGTCATCTTGCCTCCTCCTATGTGCTTTCCACCCTCTTCTATAATTTATTGGTTTGTTTTTTATCTTTCACTTAATTTATTGTTTTGCTTTCTTTCATTAAAATATACTGTCCCATAAATTGATGCTGTAAATTATCAAGAGAACTAGGAGATGGTTTCATTTATGAACATAAATGTTATATATTTGGATGCTAATACAGGTGCAGGCAAGTGGCCAGATTGAGGATTTATTTGTGAGTGATAATCAACAGGTATTGGCATGAAATGATTTTAGAGGTTCATACAAAACATTCCCCACACATTTCTCACTTATGCAACTGTGTAGATGACTATGTACCTTGTAGCCTAAAGGACACCAAACAAGTGGCTTATCAGACTTGATCTCAGCCTGTCTGTCAGTTTTGGAGGTATGTATGAGGCATCTTATAGACCTCTTGAGTAGGTAGCTGCACATGTGCAAAGAGATCAGGAAAGTCAGGAGTGTAATTAGGGAATTTTCACCCTGATTATACATGTTGAGCTCATGGAGACAGGTATCACAATCTAACAGTTTTATTTTGTGAGCGAAGAGTATATGGCACAGAGTTTAATTTTGTACCATTTTAAGTCTAGAAAGGAAAGAATTAGATAATTGACAGCTGAGAAGGGCCATGCACTCAGATATGAGAAAAATCATGACAATGGCAACATAGAACCTTCATGAAGTCCACATCTTAATTAGAAGAAAGTAATCAAGTGAAAAAATGCTTAAAATTCATAGAATTTGGTGATATTTTGGTAAACAATGACCATAACCAGGACAGAAAGAGTGAAGAAAAGTCAGACTTGAGTGTGTCTAGAGACAGGCAGAAGATGGTAAATAAAGGTATATTGTATAGGTGATTCTTTGCAAATTCTTTGTTGTGAAGAAAGACAATGGAGATAATTAAGAGACGCATTTTTATTTTCAAATTTTCATTTTATACTTTTAAGAAAACATATTCATAAACTGCTTATTACTTCCTTGAGGTTGATTTAACAGACATTCAACAAGCAAACTGGAATTTAAATATTCCTTTGGGAAATTTGCTATACAGAAAGTCTCTGTGGTTATTCTAGAAAAATCTAGAAAAGAAAAAATTCCAGAACTGTCCATCAATTATTTCACTAAGAGGTAATCATTACTTACATTTTGTTCATTTTCAGCTTTCATAAGGATACATTTTAGTGCAGTTATAATGATAATATTCATGTAGGTAGTTGTTTTATGTACTTAATCTTCTCATAAGCATTTCCAAGTTATTTTATAATATATAAAAACAAACTTACTAAATATTTCCAATTTTAACATAGTACACATTAATCTAACACCTAGATTTTCATGTGTTTTTCAAATGCCAGTTGGATGCAATTTTTAAGTAGGAACTAGGCTCACATAATTCAAAATGATTTATAGGGCAAAATCTTAAGGTATTCCTCCGTCTTGGATACCAACTACAACCTTCATGCTGTCTAAATCAGTCTCCAGTCTCAGCCCTTGGACTATGAGGTGGCCACATCCCTTATTTTCATTCCCACTCCCTCCATGGCTCAGGCTTCCTTTCATCAGGAGTGCTGGAGAGAACTGCTTCTTGTGTTCTGTTTCCTTCTACTTTGCCCTAGGCTTTGAACAATTTGTCTGTTGCCCTTTTTCTTCCAGGCACCACTTTTAACAGGGTGATGTTTCAGCTGCTACACTAGCATTGCTCTGCAATCACAAGCACTCTCACGGCTATCATTTCTGCTCTACTAAAGAAGCTGGTAATATTCACACTACACCATTCAGGTATAGATCCTAAGCTGAAACACATGGGTGATACTGATGCTTAAAATAGGAAAAACTGCTGGAGTAAACCAGCATGTGTAGTTAACTTGATTAAAATAGGAAACCTTTTCAATAATATTAGATTTATTTCCTTGATTATAAGAGCACTTTCTCATCAGTACCTCCAGCCCACAAATAACAACCCAGAGACTTATCATTAATTACAAAAGTTTGGCCTTTAGCTTAGGCTTGTCCCTAACTAGCTCTTATAACCCATAATACCCTGCTTCTATTAATCTACGTTCTACCATGTGGCTTGGTTATCTCTGTTCTGTACCGTAAGTCTAACTTCTTCAGAGTCTCTCTGATATCCCCCTGCCTCTCTTTTCCCTAAAGTTCTCTCTCTCCCCTGAAATCCTGTCTATCTTCTCCTGCTTAGCTATTGGACATTTAGCTCTTTATAATACCAATCACAGCAATACATCTTCACACAGTGTACAAATATCCCACATTTCCCCCCTTGTGTCTAAATAAAAAGGAAAGGTTTTAGCTATAACATAGTAAAACTATATAGTATAAGAACATTTATCAGGTAAAAATTACTGTGTAGAATATTTAACTATGTAAAGATGTGTTACATTTGTTTATGCTGCAGAATATTACTTTAATTGTGTAGAGGTGTGTTACATTTGTTTGTGCTCAATTTTTTAATGATATAAAGATGTGTTACATTTGTTTGTGCTGTCTCTGTTTAATTATGTAAAGATGTGTTGCATTTGTTTCACCTTGCCTGCCTAAGGCACCTGATTGGTCTAATAAAGAGCAAATAGTTAAGCAGAAGAAGAAATAGGAGAGAAAATCTAGTCTCAAGAGAGAACAGAAGAAAAAAAGAGGAGAAAATGAGGGAAACATCCAAGGTGTGAAGCCAGGCAGCCACCAGCCAGATGCAAGAAGTAGTAAAAGTAAGATATATAGAAGGAAAGAAAAATAAAAAGCTCTGAGGCAAAAGCTGGATAAATAAAAAACCAGGTTAATTTAAGTTAAAAGAACTGGCCAGAAATGAGCCTAAAGTAGGCTGAGCATTCATAACTCATGCCATGATTTGAGAGCTGTTTGGTTGCAAAAAAGAAAAAGCCTGCTACAAATTACAGTCACAATATCCAGTCCATTTGTACTTTGCATACTTGGAGAAAATACTCTATTATCTATCCTATCTTGATGAATCTAAAGTTTTATACTTAAACCACTTTCTGTCTTGTATTATCACCCTAAAAATATCTTTTTAGAACTAAAAACATCCTTTCAGATATTAAGCTTTTAAGTCTCTCAGTCTTATAAACTTTACATCTCTTTTGTAAATGTCTTTTTTGCATATGGTAACAAAGAAAGTGGAATAACTATCTATTCTTACACCCCCATCAGAGACCCGAGAAGGATATAATATTACCTGAGTAAACAGGAAATGCAGAGCAAACAACTTCCCAAACTATAGAAACAACAAAGACAGCTTGCTGCCTGGACAGTAACCCAAAGTTCTTCTGTGATTCATCTTTGGCCTACAAGCCTAGAATATCTGACAGACTTTGCTGTGAAGCAAGAATTTTGAAGGACTGTCCTATCTTGGCAAAGTTCAGCAGTCACCTTTTTTGTGTGTCCTGCTTGTCCAATTTGGGCAGCACACTGTCAGCACCTGAGGAAAGGGCAATGTCTTTGCCCACTGGCTAAATTTGCCATAAATAAAACAAACTTAATATGGAGGGTTTTTTTTTTTAAATGCCTATCATTTTCTCTGGAGTAAATTGGGGCTGCCAGGGGCAGATAGGTCTCACTGTCATGAAAAGCCTTATGCTTTGAAAATATCTTACATGTCTTATTCTGCAGTTCTCTTGAAGTGTTTGAAGACTATCTATCTATCTAAAGTGTATCTGTTTGATCTTGAAAACACACCTAACATGACTATAATTTTAATTGTTATAATTGACTAACTACTAACCTATATTCCTTAATTATCCTAAACAGTTTGTAATAATAGCCTTCAAGGACTAGAACTTTATACTACATTTAAAAATGAGCTGCATAGGTACAATACCTTGAATAAGAGTAGAAGCATATATATAGTATATTAAAACAAAATTAACCTTAAATTTATATCAATATCCAAAAATTCATACCAATGTAAAATATTTGTGATTAATAGCTGCTTTTTAGTTTAAAAATAAATTCAAAAATCTACCCTTCTATTTTATCAATTTATTCCCCCCTTTTTCTTTTCAGAAAGAGCTCCTGAATCTAACCTGCTTGTTCAGTTTTTTTTTCCTGACCATGACCAATAACAACTTGTAACCAAACCCACTAAATAATTGCAAACATTTATAACCTATTGAATGACCAAAAACCACCTACTCCACCTCTTGTGAATGTGGGTATCATATTCTCTAGTCAGTTTCTGCTATCTGGGGGTGACAACATCTTTAGAGGACCCTGAGAAAATTGGAATAATGGTCAAGTCCTAGGAGAGCTAGTTGTATTATTTGTTCAGATTCTGCGTGATGGGAAAGTGTCGAGAGATGACTATCTCCTTTCTAATAGACATTTAAATAAGTTTCTCTGGTTGAATGGAAGGAAAACAGAGGTCACACAAAGTTCTAGACCCACCTACATCAGTCAACAACACTAGCAAGGCTGTACCACTGAGGTGCGGATGAGTTAGTGGCTGTGACTTGCATTTGTTACTCTTTGCCAGAAGCTCAGTTGCTCTGTTGTGGTATGGTGGCCAATTACTCTCTCTTTCTTTCTAGCTTGTCTCTAAGAAGCCTACCATGCTTGCAGAAAGGGAAGCTGGAACAAATTCAGTATCTTAGGATCATAATTATTAAGTTTCCATTGCATGTCAAAAAACCAGAAACCAAAAAACAAAACAAAACAAAACAAAAAACAACCAAAAAAAAAAAAACCCAAAAAACAAAACCAAAAAACTAACATATGAGGAAAGACATGCAGTAGACACTTTGGCTATGCATTACAACTTCCCATTTTGTAGTTTGACTTTCTGTTTAAGGGTCACACACAGGATAAATATTACTTGTGAAGGCTAACCATTTGATTATTACTTTACAATATACGAAAGACAACAAAAATCAAATGAATAGGATGAGTTGAATAGTACTTCTATTGAAACTAACACATTTAATTAAGTTATTTAACTATTTCAATCTTCACTGTATAGTCATACATAATTTGCAGACGTTGCTTGAAATAACTTTTTAAGACACCACTTGACTTGATTCAGACATCAAAAAGACAATGTTCCAAAGACACCAATCACTAAATTCAAATACTTTAAGAATACAAGAAGTTAAACTGGACATGGAATGGCCAGGATTGTCTTCAGCTTCACAAGGATGCCTAACCACTGGATCCCTTAATGTGGAATTATTTTACTTTGGTCTCCAGAGTTCTCAGATTAGGCAGCCAACCACATCTAAATGTTACAATCAATCCACAGATGAACTCCTAAAGAAAATGAATGTTCCCAAATTCCATAAAGATTGATGATGTCTCTGAAAGGACGGCATACATTCTGTGACAGATAAGATTTCTTATCTGTCCTGGGAACCATTGACTGCAGTCACATTGCTACTCAAGTAGTGGTAGTTAAAGATTTAATCTTTATTAATAGGAGAAAAGATTCCATTTGTTTAATATGCAGGTTATTTGTGATGCTAAATGCAATGTAATTGATGTAATTTAAAAGTTCCAGGGATAATGTCATGATTAATTCATCTGTAAACAATCTGGCACCTTTCATTTTATTGAGGCAGGCAAAATTTTTTACTAGCTAAAATGTAGGTAAGAACATTTATGACAACAATTATCATTTAAAAATATAATGCAGAATGAAAGATGAGTGTCCTGTAGGGCATTTTGCATTTGCCGGAAGGTCTTCAGCACTGTAATTCAGAGTGATTCATTGTCTCTGTATGAAAGAAACACCAGGGCAGCAAAAGTAGCTTTGTGTCTTTGGGCTGAATGTGTTTTAGAATTTCATGAAGGCAGGTTCCCAGTATATTGCAAGGGTCAATTTATTGAGAGCTTTGCTGCCCTTATGCAACTATTCATTCATTGAAACATTTATTCACCCATTCAGTAAATACCATGGAGTGCCTTTTAAAGGATGGGTGCCTCAGCAGCAAGTGGAATATGTATAGAGATATGTCTTTCTGTATCAAAAATCCGTGCAAAGTATTAAGGAATAATTTAAGTAAAATGTATTTAAATGCCATGACATATTTAAAAAGAGATACTTGAAACAATGGGGTTTGTGACATTTGAGCTGGATGATAAATTCAGGACCCAAAGAGGAACTATAGTATGTTGCCACTATTATTTGCTGAGATGTCCTCACGATTAGCTTTTAATAAATAAGTGTAATTCACCAAGCTCCTGTTGTGCAGTGAACTTCTTCAAAACTGCCGTTCAGAGCATTTGAACAATGCTAAAGTTTTCATCAAATGGGATAGTGAACTTTTGAAGTACACACTTGCTTATAAAACCAGTGAGGTCAGAGAATGGTGAAAGCATTGTTTTGGGGGGCTATATATGGGAAGAAATATTGAAAATGAAATGAAGTCATAGAGAGTGGACATGGCAGGTGGGCTTTCTATTTTTTTTTGGGGGGGTCTAGGATAAGGAATATTTATTTTAGATGAAAAATGGTTTTTAAGTTGTTTACAATGATGAACATTTTCTGGAAAAAAAGTGTTACTTTTTTGGGTACAGACTCAGGCCTATGAACTCAACATTCAGGAAGGAACCTGAGGCATCTTTACATCAGCTGGGCTACAGGGTGAGCTCCAAGCCAACCTGGACTGCAATGTGAGATCTTCCCTCAAAACAAACAAACAAACAAACCCCCAAAATAGTTCATAAACCAGTAACTGGAAACACAGAAAGTGTAACCAAATGTCCCAAGATGATACAATTGTAGTTGAAGAGCCAGAATTTGGACTCATGCTTTTGAGCTTCAGAGTCTCTAACATTCTAGGTTGAGAGTCCACTATATTGCAGTTTCTTAGGTTTACCAAAAAGCTCATAGAGTAATGAAATAACACAAGTACTTGGAATCTATTGGATCCACCACTGCTTAATAATATCTAACATCCTTTAATTAAGACTTTAGCAATAGGAACAGTTGAATTTCAAAACACTTAACTTGTGTCTTACAAGCTTTCATGTCTAACTCACCTCTGATGTTAACAACTGCCCACAGGGCTAATTTTCCTATGTTCTCCTTAGCTGGAGTTTCCAAAGTGGACTGTCTGCCTTCAAGAATAAGAAATTCAGGAGTGGAAGAAAATGCAGATGTTTTAAAATGGGCATTTAGGAAAAAGTGAGTTTTTCCTAAAGGAAAAAGTGGATACTCAACAAGAGAACAGTAAAGAGCATGTTAATCAGTTCAAAATCTGACTGTGTCTCATGAGTGGGCAGAGAGGCATTGGGCCAACTGATGTGACTTCATGTCTAGAATCTTATTAGTAAGAATCAACAGTACAAGAGTCTCTCTCTCTCTCTCTCTCTCTCTCTCTCTCTCTCTCTCTCTCTCTCTCTTTCTCTCTCTCTCTCTCATTCCTCCTCTCTTCCCCATGGTGGTGGTGGTGGTGGTGGTGGTGGTGGTGGTGGTGGTGGTGGTGTGTGTGTGTATGCATTTGGGTGTCAGGGGATGAGAAAGCAAATGAGCCAGTCTCCTCAGGGTTACTGAAGGGAAAGGCTGTAAAGCAGATGGATAACGAAGCAATTGGAATTTTAGGAATACATATTTACATAGTTTTGTACAGTTCAGTAATAATCCAGATAAATTGCCAGGCCAGATGGTTGGTTTATCCAGCCATGCGGTGTGCCTTTTTGTATGCAAATGAAATGTCTACATATCACGAGAGCTTTGGGAAGAATCCAATAAATGAAACAGCCAGTTTGACCTAAAAGGTGATAAATTTGGGAGCCAGAGACAAAACATCAGTGGCTGAAAATATTGTCTTAGAGATTTAATTTTAATAAATGGATATGAACTCACTGGTCACCTGAGTACTCTATATTACATGCTGTATGTGTTTATTACTCTTTTGCAAAATTAATTTGTTGATATGGCCAATAAAACTGAAGTTTTCTTCAAATTTTATGTTATTCAAACCATTTCAATCCTAATTTCACAAAATTTCATCACTGAGGGAAGTCAAGGAGGCTTCACTCACTTCCTGCAGCAGCGTCAGAGAAATGCCCAGCCACCAAAGGTAACAAAGAAACCAGAGCTGACTACCAGAAAGCCAAGGAGTCTTAGTGCTTATGATCTGTCAACACCTTGGCTATCAGAGAGCTAGGGGTCAAGTACTGTGCCTGACAGCTCAGGACTTGGAAAGTGGGTTACCAAGGCAGTTGTGATTAGGGTCTAAGCAACATTTGAAAGAACATGAGAAAGAAATAATAAAGTGGCATAAATTTCAGGTAAGGGAAGGATTCCTTCAAGAAATGGCTATAGCCAATGTCCCATGAATGAGAGTCTAAGAAACCTTCCAGGATGAAATGAGTGATGTAGGTGGTTGAGTGCAATTTATAATGACTTTGGTTAACTCTTTCATTCTCTTCTAATATGTCCCTGAGGCACACATATAATCTACCTTGGCTTATATAATTTCATCTGCCTGGTAAAAATTAACAGAGCAAGGTGCAGGCATCTGACCCAAGCAGGGCTCACTAGATTTTTTTTTTTCTGTGGGTTGTCATTTGGACATAGACAGAAAGAAGTTTGTTTTAGCCCAGGATGTTGATAAACAGAAATGTTATGGTAGTAGTCATCTGCCCTAGTCTTACAGAGGAAACCTATTGAAGTAAGAGACAAAACATCTCTTCCTTAAAGAAAAATGAAAAGAAGCAGAAATCAGAAGAAAATAGAAGACCTTAATCTGATCCAGAAAGTTTGGTTACATAACACCAAATTAATAAACTATACTTAAAATCATATACCCTGGCCTAGATTTGTTTATAATACATAGGAACAAAAACCAACAAACAAAAATTAATCACTTTGTCATAGCATTCTTCCCCCACAGGAGGTTCCATAGTGTGTTTGTTTGAGTATGGACATGTGTGTATGTATATGGATACATAAATATGGGTGGGTGTGTGTGTGTGTGTGTGTGTGTGTGTGTGTGTGTGTGTGTATGTGTGATGGAAGAAGAGTATTGATAAGAAAACAGTCTTAGTTTGGCATGGTAGCATGTGTTACCTTGTTTTCTGTTGCTATGATAAAAACCATGACCAAAATCAATTTAAAGGAGGGAAGAGTTTACTTCAGCTTATACATTCAGGTAACAGTCCATTGCCAAAGGAAATCAGGATGGGAATTTAAAGCAGATGCTATGGAGAGTGAAGGCTGTCTACTGGCTTGCTCTGTGCATGGCTCTACTAGGTTCCTTCTATAGCATAGGACCGCCTCCATAGGGATGGTATTGCCCACAGTGGGCAGGGCCCTCCTACAAAGATTAGCAATGAAGATAGTATCTCACAAACATGCCCATAGGCAATTCTGATCCAGGCAAATCTTAAGGGGATTCCCTCTTGCCAGGTGACATGAAACTGTGTCAGGCTGACAATACATCTTACTAGGATGAAGCATGGTATACCGACTCTCAGCACTTGAGAGCTAGAGGCAGGTGGACGTGAATTCAAAGTCCCACTTGGGTATATAGTGGATTTGAAGCCAGAACGGCTTACACGAGACCCTTTCACCATTTCTGTCCACTGTAATAAAAATAAAAATGGTCCCTGATAATCTTAGTCATAGAAAGTTGTGGGCCAAAAGCGGAAGTTCAAATTCAAAGATTTCAAAATGCATTGTTTCTAAAAGATGGTGAGAAGTAACCAAGGAAAGACTGGTGACACAGAATGCGCATTTCAGCGCATGCCTTTCAGGAAGCTTGAGAACAATATGTCAGAGATATAAATACCGAGAGCCTTGCAATTTTGTTCAGAAAAATACATAAGGAGAAAGGAGAAAAGAGGTCAGGAGGTACTAGCAATAAAAATATTCAGTCTGTGGTATATGTACAGAGTAAACTCAGAAAGAAAATCATGGAGCAGTGAGGGTCAGGGCATACAAGTCAGAAGTACTGTAATGAAAACTAATTAATTCACTGGGTATCAGGCTCATGTAGAATGTGTATTATATCTATTTTAGTATGTTTTATTCTAATGAAAAGTTGTTTTGTTCTTAATTTTGTTATTTTGGGTTAGTAAAGAAAACAAGAATATCAAAAGAATCTCCAATTAGAATAGAGATATCATAAGTAGTGCAGTTTATGTCTAGGGAGATCTTTGTAGGAGTTGCATACTTAATGAGATATGTTATCTGTTGGTTATCACTTTGATTTCTATAGGAACTGAAAGGTACATAGCAATGCCACAGGCATGGCTCTCATAAAGCAAAATACCTAATTAATGTCCACTAGGGCACAGAATGCTGTGGCTTTATAAAAAAAATTTCATACGTGTATTTGCATTCATAAGTCCTACCTCCTTTTGGCATAAGACTGTTTTTTAAAAATTCAAGGATATTGAAATAAAAAGAACTTAAATAAAAAAAACTGTATATTTAATTGTATCTGAAAATTTTAAATTTGGGTGTGGAAATAGATTTTTTTTCAATATTTAATTTCTTTAGAGGATAATTTACTGTTGCTTTTTCATTGTTATGAATGAATTTGTATCACAAACCACAAGATAATGAATTCTGTTCAGAAGAGATCTTGACTACTCCACATGCTTGCAACTTTCAGAGAAAGGATACATTTTCTACATTGATATTTCAAAAGAATATTTATTCATGACATTCTTTCCATGGTATACTCAGGCTGACCAACCTCTTCCACCTTTTTTGTCTTAGGTGGAGCTAAAATGCTAGACAGTAATTTTCCACACCACTGTGCTTACTCAAATGTCTCACTTTTGCCATAGAGTCATTTAGTATTTGATTGATAGCTGTCTCCTGCATAGATCATTCGCTGCATAATGTCAGGGGCCATGTGTGTTCTATTCCAATTGTATAAATCATAATTAGAACAGGTCTTGACAAGTCACAGGTTCCGTATCAACACTTTTAAGTGAATGCATGAACACAAATTACCTTGTGTAGCTACCTAGCCAGAAATCATGCAGGCAAACTAACATGTCCTTTTATCACTGAACTTCAAGAAAATGTCAGCAAATATTTATCAAAAAGAGGAATCCAAGAAAAAGGAAAGAAAGTATCAAGGCATAATCTTAAACATACTGAAAATGAAAGATACAGGGACTTCAACTAGTCAGAAGGCGAGCTAGCTGGTTTCCAAAGAGGGTAAGAACCCTGTGCTAAGAACATGTTGTATCTTAGAGGGTGAAACACTACTTTCAAATTTCTATCTTCCTCAGTACAAATGCAATTTGCATTTCAATGATGGTACACTCTAAAGAATACTTCTATTAAGTTTGTTAGATAAGCCACAAGGGCTCCTACTCAAATCACATCGTAATAAAAGTGATCTAGTTCTCCACCAGATTTGCATAATTCTCTAACTGGACAACCAGTGATTCCCCTTAAGAAAACTATGCTGACTGTTTATGAAAAATAGTCTTTCTCAAATCCATCCTCCTATGTGGATTGTGTTATTATTTTATAAGAGAACAATTTCTAGCTGCTTCCTGTTGATCCCAGGAGTCTTTGCAATTCCTTTATATTCCTATCCTAGAATGTTCAATTTTCTCAAGCCCCTAAAAATCATTCACACTTCTCTACTCATTTTCACTTGTTAATCTTGACCTAGTTTTTCCTTGCTCTCATTTTTACCATTCTACTTACATTCCATCTCTCTTCCTGCTTCAACATCTTTAAATAAATTGTGTTTTCAGCTCTTCATATCTCTATTTATTCTTCTAACCAAACAGCTTTTCTAGGAAGCCTGGGTAGAGCATCATCGGATGGTAGAAAACATTTATTTTCTTTAAGATACAGCCCATATTATTTTCCATATGATTTGAAGTAACTGATTCATTATACTTTTATCAGTATTGTTCATGGCATGATTGCTAAACCTGAGATGTATGAATTCTCAGTTTCACTGACTTATTAGTCCACTCACTTTCTCAGTATGCCAGAGAGGCTATCCATCTCCTTTACACCTTACAATCTGGATTTTCTTCCTGGTGGGTCTGTGGCATTTGTCTATAAATGTGATTAGAACACCAGGGTTGCTCTGAATGGGAATGAGGGAAAACTAAGAATCATATTACAGGAGGCCAAGTGTAAAAGCTTCCCTAGAGTATCAAATCAAAATCAGGCATCTGGGACGGTCCTTGCCGTAGCTTAGAGGTGGCCATATCAGAGAAAGATGATGGCACAAAGTGTTGACTGAGAAGGTTTAACTTGCTGGTGACACTTTTCCTATCATACCACATATTAATGTGTTCCAAGTATGGCTTTGTCAGTGCCTGAGGAGAGGGTCAGTAGGTCTGCCATGTGGCCTACCTTGTGGGTGATTCTGCAGCTAGGCTACCGGGACAGAGGCTGCATGGAAGATACTTCACAGAGGCGGAGGTCCGCGTGGTCATAAATCAATACTAGACGATGACCATGTTACTGAAGGCTGCTCTGTGCATGAGACATTTCTCCCAGCTAATCTACATCAAGATGAAAAAGCCATGAAGCAAGGACCAAATGAAAGAGAGACTGTTTTGCAGCCCTCAGAGTAACTCCTGTCTATGGCCGCAGGGTTACTCTGTGAGAGAGAAGAGGGAGTCCATAGACTTCTGAATGATCGGGAACCACGTATCTGTTCCAACTAAGTTTTAAATCAAGTGATTCTCTTAACTTTCAGGTCCCATTGGAGAAGGTGCAGGTCTTTCTGAGTGACAGAGGGTAGAGGAGTCTCAGTAAAGACTGAGTCAGTTTTCCCAAAGGATGGATCTGATTGGGATTTTACAAAGTTAAGTTCCTATGTGAGTGTATTTGTTGCTGCAAACATTTTGTCACAGTGGTATAAGACATTTTTCTACTGCGAATACTGATTTACACTTCCATTTGTAAATTGAATGGAGTCAGATAAGTGATCCTAAAATTCTTTTCCAGGTGAGTGTCCAAGTCCAAGTGGGGTCTGTCTGCCCTTTTCATATAGAGAACCCTGGTGCCCTGTAAATTAAATCAAAATTAATTTTTCCCACAAAATTTAACTGAGGTATCGAACTAGCCTCTTTAAGCTATTCTGGTGAGCAGAAGCATCAATTTTTAAAACATTTATTTAATTTTTAAGATTTTAATTTTGCATGTGTGCCTGTCTGTATGTGATATATATATATATATATATATATATATATATATCACATACAGACAGTGCATATATATATATGCACTTGCGTATGTATTGTCCATAGAGCACAGAGGCTAGAGATGATGTGGTACTAAGAACTGAACTCAGGTCTGCTTAAGAATACTGAACTCCCTTTTCTGCTGGGTTATCGCTCCAGGCCCCAAGAGATGCTTGCCCATTCTGCCTCCTCTTCTGCCATGACCCTGAGTCTTAGGTAGGAAAGTTGTTTTGTAGATATATTCACTGGGACTAGGCTCTACAATTTTGCATTTAAAGTAGTAATCAAATCAAATAATGTTGATGTATAGCTGTAAAACACAACCAAGATGATCAGCTTACCAAAGCAAACCTACCACAAGGCGCTGACCAGTACGATGTTCATACTGCCCATGCTAACTCCTGGTTCCACATCTCTCCATGGTGCCCACTATAAATGCCTCAGAAGAGACTGTTTCCCCTATGTGCTATTTCTCTGTTTAAATTACTACCTTTGTATTCATTGTATAACAAACTTATTCTGATCCGCTAAGCACCAGGCTGAGCTCCAGGAGTCCAGTCGAAGAGAGAGTAGAGAGATTCTATGAGCAAGGGGCATCATGATCATGATGGAGAAACCTACAGAGACGAACATATCAAGCTAGTGGGAACACATGAACTTTAGACCAGCAGCTGTGGAGCCTCCATGGGACTGGACTAGGCCCTTTGCACAACTGAGACAGTTTTGTAGCTTGATCTGCTTACAAGGCTCCCTGGCAGTGGGATCAGGATCTGTCCCTGGTGTATGAGGTGGCTTTTTGGAGCCCACTGCCTATGGTGGGACACCTGGAACAGCCTTGATGCAGGGGAAGGTGCCTCAACTGAATATACTTGGCTCTGCTGACTTGCCATGGGAGGCCTTGCCTGGTTGGAGGAGGGAATTGGAGGGTGGGAGGAGGTAAGAGAGGGGGATCTGCGGTTGGTATGTAAAATGAATAAAAAATTCTTAATAAAAACAAACAAACAATTCTGATAAATTAAAAATCCTCCTTCTGGATTTATTTTGAAATTGTCATTATATACTGCTGTAAGGTTTAGTGCAAATTGTGAATGAGACAAAAATCTAGGATCACCTGGGAAATGAAACTTTGGAGCATGACTTTTGGGGGCAATTATCTTGATTTTGTTAATGGAAGTTGGAGGATGCCCCATTGACTGGTACTCGAGACTGTATAAAAAGAGAGAGGAAACAGTAGGCATGAGTATTCATTGCTTCTTTTGACTTTGGATGTCATGTGACCAGACACTTCAGGTTCATGCTGCCTAGACTCCCCCATCAAACAGACCCTCTCCCTGTGAGCTGCTTTTTCATTAAGGTGTTACATCACAGAAACAAGAAAAGAAACCAAGATAATGACTCTGATAGGTTCTCCTGACCTGTATTGATAGCCATGATTCCTCCTGAAATTATGTGGCCTCTGGGTTCTTTTTCTGTTGCAGCATATATGGTCTAAGTACTGATGGATCCCTTCACTATCTTACGACCTGGGGATCCTGGACCATGATGCGTCAGTCTATTGTGTTTTTACCAGAGTGAATGCTCTCTTCAGTTCTGACTGCAAACACAAGTACCACTGTGTGTTCCTTAAGGTCATGATGTCTTCTTGCACATCCTTATATCAACTGACCTTCCTAGTTCCTCACAGTGCAGATTAAAGTCTCACAGACAGATCAGTCTAACTCAATTCTGAGACTTCCTGTTGCTAAGTTTTGTTTTCTCTGGTCTTCTTTTATGACACTTCTATTTTCTTTAGTTTATCTCTGTGTAACTCTGATTTTGCTTGTTCACTTCCCAACAACTCTATTGGTTATAAATAGATTTTTGGACAGTTTTCAAACTTGGTCAATTATATGGGTCAGCATTTTATAATTACAAAGTGATGTTGAGAAATTATATCTTTAATTACTTTGCCACCAAGTTTATATTTTTTAATTTTTAGAGATATCTAAAGATAACACTTTCCTATTCAAAACAGCAAGATTTTATCATGTTCATAAGCTTGGTTTGCTGCAACTTCAAATTTAAATAACAATGAACAAGCAGAAAGATATACACAAATCTCAAGTGCGAAGAACTTTCCTCTCTAACTGAACTAGAGATAGAACATAAGTCACTTTTATTCCTCACCTGGGAAAGCTAATATAACTTTCTCTGAATCCACTTTTGTTGTATTCAGTAGAATAAATAATAAGAAAGTGACTCTATTTGTAAAGGAGAATGGTCTAGAAAACCTTGAAGAGAAATTCCAAATAACATGGTAGTTACAAGCTGACTGACTTATTTGTCATGGAATCAATAATGCTCTGTGTGAGGATTGAGGGCAGAAAACTATACAAAAAATCATATAAGACTACAATGGAAATACACCTGGAAATGCTAAGAAATGAATTGGAAACCTATTTCACTGCTTGAGTTGAATCTGTGTTCTGAATGATAAGAGAACCCCCAGTGGGTGGGTTTTCTACCTGAATGATCTTTTGTAACTTCAGCCATAAGAAAGACCATCATATGAAGCTACCTGGCAGAGATTAGTCTTGTTTTCTGTGTATTCTGGATTCTAGGTCATGGCCTTGGAGACAGTGGAGTAATTGATAATTATAAAGTTTCAGCATAATAAGTAATTTAATTTTCAAATGTTAAAACAGGAACCCAGCACCTCAGAAGTGTGGCATTCTATTAACCAGCATTCATTCTTACACTGAAGTGCAATTGAGGATAGGTGATTATTTTCTTTCAAATTAAATAACTTTCTGATCCTGTTTCCTGAAACAAGCTGTTTCCTGACAAAGTCACTTCGTGAGTGGCCACTTTAGAAACAGGCATTGTGATTGTGTCTCAAATCCTGTAGACAGCTGATTTCCTTTCCAATTTATTTAGAGCAGTGGTTTCGTATTTACTCTCTGTTCTGAAGTTTGGATTTTTACGTGTAAAGAGCCAAGAAACTGGTAATGAGTAGAGACACTGGGAAATTGTGACAAGTCAGACAGGCCAGGGGTGACCCGTTCATATTATAACTTCTCAAGCTAACTCTTACCAGATGCAAATAAGAAAGCCTGTCTCCATCTACATTGTCTCTTTATGTTGTTTAAGGAATAAGAGCACTGACAGCCTTCTCTTTCTCTATTGTCCACCTGTTTAGGAGAATGGTGGGTTTTCTTTCTTTCTAAAACACAACATGTGTGTACTGTATAGGTTTTCCAAAGTTGCAGCCTAATCATAACAGTCAAAATTAATATTTGCAGAGGAAAAGAAAGCACAATACATTATTAAAAGACACTGATTACACTCCTCAATTTCTATAGACAATAGAAGCTAAGATATCTTAGACAATGAACATAAAACATATTGAAGCCAGCCATGACCAGGCAGCATTAAACCAGTAATGCTAGCTATAAATCATTTCAGTTCTCTCATTAATATAATTAATTACATTGAAAAATGGGAGGAGGGAAGGAAAACAAGGAGTGGGCATGAATATGGTGAGGAAAGGTAGAAAGGAAAGAGAGACAAGTCATGCTACCTCCAAATTGTAAAAGAATGTGTAAATCTAGATACTTACTTCTTATGTTTTGAAAATCTTTGTTAGTTAGCAATATTGAGATGCATCTTATCTTATGAAAAGGCAGTAGACAGACGATGCCCTTATAGGACCCTCTTTCTGTAGGATAATTTATCCTTCTGGTTCCACATCTACTCATCTTGACTTCTGAAAACAGTGAACTTCTTCACTTTCTGAAGCTGCTTACACCAATTAATTATCTCTTTTAAGATCATTTATAGAGACCATGACTATCACTTCTGTGATGTTTGACCAAGCTAAGAACTCATAGGCTCATGTATTTGAACACTAGGTGATGCTGTTCAAAGAAGTTGAACCTGGTGGAGTCTAGCGAGAGGAAGCATTTCACTAGGGGAGAGTTTTGTTTTGAGAGTTTATAGCCTCATTCCACTTCCAGTCACAGTCTGCTTTCTGTTGTCGAATATGTGATCTCTCAATTTCCTGTTCTGTATACTTGCTGCCATACCTTTCCTGATGTTATGGAGTCTTCTTCGGGAATCATAATGCCCAAATACATTCTTCCTTCTTTAAGTTACCTTGGTCATAACAACTTCTTATTTCTTTTCTGCCATTCCTTGTTCCTTTTTATATTACTAACAGAATAATCTTTCTAAAACACAAATCAGAGATACGTTTTTAGATGTGGTGTCCTTACTCTTGCACAGAACAGTTTATTAGTTGACATTGCCAAAAAGCTATCCTAGTAGCATTCCAAATTAAGCATATATAAAATCTTATCTTCCCTGTCATCATCAAAGGCTCCTATTTGTGTATTCTGTGGTATTGTTATTAAAGACAAAATTTTCCAAATATTCTTTGGAAGAAAACATCAGTGATATTGGTAATATCTTTTATATCCTGTTTCTACAGTCAGCAGGTAAATCATTATATTATAAGGGACTGGAAGAATCTTAGATTTTTATCATTCATTGCTAATAAGTGAGTTGTCTAAAAGGTCACAGAAGACATAAGACTCCATGATCAATATAGAGATTTTCACTCCTGATATAGCAGGCAGAATGTGCTGTGGGATGGTCTGTATGTCAAGTGTGTTGCTGATTGGTCAGTAAATAAATCACTGATTGGCCATTGGCTAGGCAGGAAGTATAGGCGGGACAAGTAGAAGAATTCTGGGAAGTGGAAGGCTGAGAGAGAGACACTGCCAGCCGCCACCATGACAAGCCGCATGTGAAGATCCCGGTAAGCCACAAGCCATGTGGCAAGGTATAGATTTATGGAAATGTTCTTAAGCTGTAAGAACAGTTAGCAAGAAACCTGCCACGGCCATACAGTTTGTAACCAATATAAGTCTCTGTGTTTACTTGGTTGGGTCTGAGTGGCTGTGGGACTGGCGGGTGAGAGAGATTTGCCCTGACTGTGGGCCAGGCAGGAAAACTCTAGCTACAAGAATGAAATTCACATGCATGTCTGCTCCCTCTGTCTTCTCAGTCTCTTGTGTGAAGTTGAGAAAACAAGCAAACAAACAGAAACACTTCATGGATCCTACAAAAGTAGACAGTGTATTTCATAATTGAGGAATAGTGATCTTAGAAATTTTAAATTTTTTATATAAATATGTATTTTAAGTAAATATGCACTAAATTTCCACACCATTCCTCAAATACAACTGTCTCTCTGCATATTTTCTTCCTCAACCTTATCTCCCCTTCCCCTCCCTACCTGATCCTCCCATTCTTGTACCCCTGGTCCCAGTCTACTCATAAAATCTACTTCATTTTCTACTCCCAGGGAGATCCATGTGTCCCCACTAGTCCCTTCCTCTATACCTAACATCTCTGGGTCTACAGAGTGTAGATTGGTTATTATTTATTGAGTGGCTAATATCCACATATAAGTGAGAACATGCCATATTTATCTTTCTGGGTCTAGGTTACCTCACTCGGGATGCTTTTTTCTAGTTCCATCTATTTGCCTGCAAATTTCATGATGTCTTTTTTTCTTTTTTAGCCCGGGGATCTAGGCATTTGCAGATAAGATGTTTGAAGTGTTTCTTGATATAGAAATCTGGTCTCAACTTTCTTAGGTGTGTGTTCTATTCTTTGATTGCTGTTGCTCACTTTCTATGCATAAGTAGTAGCTGTGGGATTCCTTAGTCCCACCCAAGTGTGGTGCCTGTGGGGTGCCTGGTTGAGAACCGTTCTATGGGTCATTAGGTAGAAATGAGTGATTATGTCTTAAACCAATATAATTCAAATGTTTAAATCTCAGATGAAATAAGTTAGAGTATAGCCTAAAGTCATTAAATCCAAAGGTCTTTAACTCTTTGATAAAAACAGGCTTCTGTTCATTTTTCTTTGTATCCTTGATCTGAGTAATGACATGGACTTTCCCAAGGGAGAAGCCACTTTTCACATTTTTTTTTATTGGAAGTTTTACTTAAAATCATCAGACACTGTAAGAGAGAAATCTCAAAGGCTATAAGCAATCCAGACTTCCATTACTATAAGGATTCTGAGCAAAAAACAAAAAACAAGAAGCATTGTACAGTCCTTGACTAAAGCTTTCTTTAAAAACATTTAAAGTTCCTGCTATATTTAATGTTCTATACAATAATATATTAAAGGCTTGGTTCAAAGGTATAGTTATTCAATGATATATATTGAACATTCTAGTATACAGCTTGAGTCCTTAACTGTGAAACACAGAAAAAAAAGTATTCTGGACAACTACTGTGCTTTCTGAAGCCCACAGTGCATAGGGTGAGTTAAGCCTGAGACAAATGATTATGCAAACTGCTATTTAATGACAATTATAATAAGCACAGCATGCTTTGTGAGAGAACATATGGACTCCACACTGGTCTATGAGTTCTGGAATATTCCCAGAGAAATGGACATTTAAACTGAGCTGGAGCTAAGGAAGTAGAGCTAACCACATATGCTGGTAACCAGATTAGGTAGTGTTAAATTAGGGCTGATTTTAGGTTATTGATCATGCATATTTGTAAAGAAAACTTTGAAAATTAGCCACCTTCAAACATCTGAAACTGCAGAATGGCACATAAACAGAGACCAGTTGGTGGAGCTGTCTGGTGAAGGGAGCTAGAATAATGAGAATTTGTGCTGATGCCAAAGAACTAGTAGATCTGGGACAGACAGAATAAGAGAATCATCCTATCTCTGTATATACTTGATATCTCACCAGTATTTATGGTACACTAACTGAATTATACCAAGTGTCTTGAATTTAAGAATCCAAAGTACAAGTATTGTTTCCCAGCCTCTGAGAAAGCTCACTGTTAAAATATGAATATATATAATTTCATATGTATATATTCTTATATATCTTTCGTATATATGAAAATATAGTATAATTTGACATTTGTGATTATTGTTCTGAGTGACTGATTACACAATGAAATTTAAAAATCATTTGAATAACCAAATTTTAAGCTAAGTGCATTGTATGCATTGGTATTTTCTAGAGCTCAATAATTAACTCATTTAAATTTCCTGTCAGCATTCAAATAGAGATGACTATTGGGCACTGCCAACAGACAGAAAAAACAGGCACCCAGAAACAAAGAATCTTCCACTCAACTTACATCAACCTTAAATGGATTGTCAAGATTCATTTACAAGGCTTTTGACTAAAAAGCAATGCTCTCAACCACAAGATGGAATATTTAATTTGATAATATTTCCAAGCAGAACAAAGCAAGACATATTTTTTTTTCTGGCATTCTCAACAACAAAAAGCAAAATTACCGTCCTCCAGAGATCAACAAATTCTGGGATCTAGCTCATAGCTCTCTCTGTAGGCTTTGAAATTTGGTATGATTTATCCACAGTGAGATATCTTATTTGGAAATGAACAGATACCAATTGATTACACTATAATTATTTAGACTGTAGTATTTAAGCAAATTTAAGAGGATTTTGACATCATGAAAAATGAAGTTTGAATGTTGTCCCTATCATCCTGAAACTACTTGACTTTGCCAAGTTTCCTAATGCTTCATTTTCTTTACTTATAAAATGAAAACATAAATAGTGCATAGTGCACAAGATTCCTGTGATGTATAAAAGTATGTGTGTGTGTGTGTGTGTGTGTGTGTGTGTGAGTGTGTAAAACATCTGGAAAAAGTGCCTTGGGTATAGTGAGAAACTAGTAATAACAATTGTAGTGACAGTGACGTGGTAGAGCTACTGTACTTGAAATATACCTGGCATAGGCATTTACTAGGACAATTTCTTCTGGAAGTTGTAGGCAATGAATGACCACTGTTAGCATCTTTTCCAGTTTCCATGGGGCTTATGCTCAGTTTTCCAGGTGAGAAAGTAGATATTTGTTATTAGTGCCATGCCTCTAGGAGGCATAAGTGTGTGAATCCATATAGCCCAATGTCACTTGATGGAATAGGGAGCTGGCCTGGCTTACATATATGACTTGTATTATCTTATTTGTCTATTCTGTGTTTGATTGTTACTTCAGTGTCATATTCGTTCACAAATTGGTGAAGAATTGATAATTCCATCAAGGATTTAATTTTTGGTGGTTAGTGCTACCTAGAAAAAAATAGTAGCACTTGACAACACATGTTAAATTTTAGGAGAACTGACTTTTTAACAAAAACTGGTCAGTTTTTCTTGACATTTGGTATCAAATATATAAGAATCATGTGTCATCTTATCAAAAACAGAATTGCTTTGAAATAGTAAAACAATCTTCTTTAAAGATTTCTTAAGTGTGTGTGCATGAATGTGTGTGGTGTGTGGTGTGTGTGTGTGTGTGTGTGTGTGTATGTGTGTGTGTGTGTGTGTGTGTGTGTGTGTGTGTGTGTGTGTTATGTGTGGGTGACCAGAGAAACTAGAAGAGCGTATCCAGCCCTGGGTCTGTAGTTACAAGTTCTTTGGTGGTGTAGCGCCTGAGAAATGTTCCATGTTTCAGTAAGCAGTTTCTCATCCAGACTCACTCATGTAACTCTAATTAAACTCAGTGGGTCAAGCCTGGCAGTGGTGGCGCACGCCTTTAATCCCAGCACTCAGGAGGCAGAGCCAGGCAGATCTCTGTGAGTCCAAGGCCAGCCTGCTCTACAGAGTGAGATCCAGGACAGGAAGCAAAACTAAAAACTACACAGAGAAACCCTGTCTTGAAAAACCAAAAAAAAAAAAAAAAAAAAAAAAACCAAAAAAACAAAAACCAACAAAACACCCAAAAAACTCAGTGGGTCACATACATGAAATAAACTTTATTTATTTTTGAATTTAACTTCTTTATTGACTCTTTGGGAGTTTCACATCACACATTCCAATTCTATTCACCTCCCAGTGCCCCTATATCCTCCCCTTATCCCTGCCATGTCCCCCGCATAAGGAAACAAATCAAAGTACTCAAGCAAGCAAACAAAAGCAAAACAACAACAACATCAACAACAACAAAAACCCAACCCAAACCAAACCACAAAGCACAACAGAAAAATCTCTTTGTTTCTCCTTCTGTCCTGCGTCTCCAATACCTCTTCATTTGTCCTGGTGATACTGGAGGCTTCGGTGTGCCATATAGTACACCTCATTTGCTTTACTGGCAAATGTTCATTGCAATGAGTCACTAGTCTGGTTCAAGGCCTCTGGTTTCTGGTACAGCATCATCACTGGATCCTCACTAGAACTTCTCTGGGATATCCTGTGGCTGCCATGAGTCCTCGAGATCTTGCGGGTATCACTCCACAGGACCAGTCCCTTCATCTATCCCTCCAGTAGGTCCTAGATGGGGTAGATGCTAGGGTGGGTCAACTGAAGACCTCGCTGTGGGACTGGTTGGTAGCCCATACTGGTCATTCCAGGCCGGTGGGGTTACCATCCTCAGGAGAGGGGGTGGAGGCAGTTCCACTCCACTACATGCATGCCCTCAGGGTCGGTTTACCTTGGCTTATGGTGGGGAATGGGGGCCATCTCTCCAGTGAGCAGGGACCAGCTCTCTTGCTGTAGTGTCCAGCAAGAAGCAAGGCCAGGTTTCCCAGGGCCAGAGAAGGGTGTTGGGCGGCTCATCATGGCCCTCTGATTTCATCTCACATGGCTCCTAAGTCCTCCTGAGTTGACACAGGCCACAGACATCCACACAGATCCCAGCTATGGCTGGATCACAGACCCATACATTGCCCTCGGCAGCAGCTTGGGGCTAGTCAACATCCTGGCTCTGGGTAGAGGGCCTGGCCACTCAGGTGGAAATGGTTGCGGCCCTAACCTTTGACCTCTGTGTGACCTTTGGTGGCACTGCAGGACCCGGACTTCCTCATAAACACTATCCACTGTAGATCATGGAGCCTGACATCATCCTCAACAGTGGTTAGGTCTGGATGTCATCACTGCCCCAGTGACAGTGGCTCTGAGGCACCAACAGGGCTCTCGGTCTCAGGTGTCTTCACATCCTTCGATGGTAACAGGTGCATCGGACGTCAGCACAGTCCCTGGCTGCAGTAGGGCCACGGAGCCTGATATGGCTCTTCCCTGCAACTCCGGTCTGGACGGCATTATGACATTGAGCAGCTACACAGGGCACTTATATCTGGATACATCGTGGCCCTAGGACACCATCCTGGACTCAGGTGGCTGATCTGACTCTGGGCAACCTCGTGGCACTTGGTGGCAACAGGAGCCGCATAGGTCAATCCAGACAATGGCCACTAGAGAGCCACAGAAACAAACTTTAAAGTAGGAGCTGGACTTTGGAAGAAGAAATGTTGCTGTGGGAGAGAGAGAGAGTGGAATGAAGGAGAAACTTGTGGGTAAAGAATGACTAAAGTCTATTATATACGTGTATAAAACTGTCAAAGCATTAAAATTGAAAATAAGATGTGAAAGTATAAGGGAAGATAGTTGATAAGAATAAAGGATGAGCAGGAGTTTGGGGCATATCAAAGAGGGTAATGAGGAGGTAAGATGACCAAATACATTGTATGTATGTATGAAATTGTTATAAAGGTAATAAGAATTTTTAAAAAGAAATTTTAGTGTACGGTAAAAGGCAGCTTAATGTCACTAATTTTAAGATTGAGAGTAACATTACATTTTGAATTACAAAGAAGGGCTTTCAAAAAGTTTGAATTTCATAGTACTTCACTTCTGTTTGTGAATAATTGAATATTACATTATGTGTAAATTCTGATTTTTTTAAAGCTTGTGAGTAATACTTTAAGAAAGCTATTTATGAAGAAAATTACTTTAGTGAATTAAAAAACCGCTTTAATTGCCTAATAATTGACAAATGTGTGCATAGATTTAGGTCCTGTAGAAAAGTCCTAGAAAAGTTGTAAAACGTCCTTCATTTACTCATGATAGCAGATTTCAGGGCTGGGTCATCCAAAACAATCTGCCACATCTGGGAAAGCTCATTCAATCCCCATTTGCATAATATTTGAAGTACTCTTTTGTACACAATAAAATGGAGAATTCTGCATGAAAGTTTTTATTATTCAAAACTGCCTTCCTTGCAGAATATGTCATCTGGATGTTTACATAAAGACCCGAAATTCCTATTTTATTTCTTCATCTTGGGTTCAGCATGAACTGATGGAGGAACAGCCAGGTCAGCAGTTTTGGCACCATAGAGCTGCATAAGAACATTCAGATTGCACTTAGCCCCTCCATGATGATGCTCATGGTTGTAAAGAGGATGCTTTCCACTTAAAAAACTGGATGCAATTAACCAGCCCTGGATTTCATCACATCAGCAAATCTTATATTTGACTTGCTGACACAAACTCTTAGGAAACAAGAACTAATCTCGGTTTATCAAAAGGTACACACTGTCACTATTCAAATTGGAGAGATTAATACGGATTATATCAGCTACTAATAAATTAATTGGCACTATGTCCCTAAGAAATAGTTTTAATCTCACATCAAACAGAGGAGGCCGGAGGAAGATATTTTCTTTCAACATACCAGATTAGATTTGATTCCTATATACTTTTGTTATATTTATATATGTATATATGTTATATAGAGAGATATAAATATAGATAGACAGACAAATAGTGTGCTTATATTTCACTTATTCAATTTACTGAGACAACTCACTTCATCGGAGGTAAGTCGGCGCTTTTGCTATTGTGTGTACCCCATTGTTTTTACCTGGTTTATCCACAGAGTGGCATAGTAGGGGTAGATTTCACTTGGGTGTTGTGTAAACATATATGTAAGCATGCAGCAGATAACTGGTTTTCAGTTGCTCTTTAAGAAAGTGGCTTACTTTTCCCCAAGAGAACCACAGAAATCAGCCCTTGTGACACTGTAATGTTAAATAGAATTTGAGTACTTAAAGGCACAGAATAATATTTAGTGCCAAGCACGCAAGAGTGCTCACTGCACCTGGAAGCACTTCCCTTCTGTAATGTTTCACAATCCTCACCATAACCATGCTAGGCAGAACCCTAATTATCTAGTTAGAAAGTAGTATACTTAAAAATCTTCACTTTATTTCTCTCAGATTTATAAATTAATTCTTAATGGTTTTTTTTTTAGCATTTCTAAAATGTCCTTAGTTTTTGCGATTTTCTATGTCTGTAAAATACATCATGAAACCCTAATAAGATATGATGAAAAACATAGTCACAATAATTTCATCCTGAACCAGTCTGTTTATTCAAAACTAATTATCATCTCTGATTTATAGATTGAACTCATTTATTCACAGTGTGTTTGATATAAGTAGGATGTGTTGTTAGCTGAAGAATAGGAATCGGTTTTGGCTCTTGCGATCAGGTGGCTTAGATTCTGATGTGGTGACATAGAGGAGTCTTAAATAGGCAGAAAAACACAGCTGTAAGAATTTTTCAGGGGTCTAGACGAAGGATTGGAAATTCTAAAAGTGATTGCCAAGAAACACAATATAATAACACATGTGGTGGCTGTCACTGTTCATCTTGATTCTCTGCATCAGATAACTATTGCTCAACTATTATTCCAAAGTAACTGATAACAGGAATTTTACTAAGACAAATTCTGGCCAAATGCAACTGAACATCTAATACAAATTGTCTTCTGTAAAGGGACATTAATCACAACGTATGTCAAGGAGCTGAGTGATACTGAATTTAATTTTGATTAGTTAAATAACCCAATAGTGTCATTCAGGTGTCAGATTACTTTTCATTCTTTTGATCTGTGTTTCTGATCCAGTGTCTCAAGCCAATGCCTCTCTTGTCTACAAGGATTTCTCAAATCTCCAGGTTTTTCTTAGCCCATGAAAACCAAGGGTTCCATGCATTTTAATACTAATAATTGAAGGCAGAGGTCTTGACCATCCCACATTAAAGATGGGAGTAGTGGTGTACCCTTGCTCAGTGTATTTTATGTACCACAATTTCTAAATGTCATGGAAATTCTGACAATTATAAATTCTATTATTTCATTCACTCAGGTAGAAATAAGAGATGTCATGGGACTGAGTACTTTGCAGATGTTATGGGACTGAGTACTTTGCTTTTTCACATAAATTACATCAACAAGTTCTGAAAACAGTGCTCTTTCTAAGGATACACACTGCCTTCCCCTGTAAGAGACGCTGACATTCTGAGAGTTAGAAGAACAGGCTTGAACTGAAACATGTGCTTGGGCCTGAAAGCTTGGCTTACCATGCACACTTGGAAATAATAAACAAAATTATTGCCACCAGTTTAGAATTTCAGAACCCCAAGTAAAGTCTAATTAATTGCAAACACATTTTGTTTTCCTATAAATGGAACAAAACAAATACACTCAAGTACCTTAATTTAATTTGCTTTCCAAACAACTACTTATGTACACCCTTATTGTCTTGGCAGAAAGTCTCATCAAAAGAAGACTGACTGCTTCTTTCATACAAGCTCTTGTGACAAATTTTTAAGTGAACCTGTTTTCTCATTTCAGTTGGACAAAGATGAAGTTCAGAGTAATCTATGGCACTCTGCTCCAATGTCTTCTATCACTGCTACTGAAAGTTTCCTCTGCTAAGTACATCTAAGGTCAGGCTCACTCACTGATATATCATGTTCTATAGTAGATCTTCAGTGACCCTTAACCTTGCCTTCCTGAAAGTCGGTGAAGAAAATTGGTGAATAGTTCTTATATGCTGTATTCTTTTAAATTTTAAATTGTATCCTTTGAAAATATATTCCTATTAGGCAGCAAATACCTGTAAATGAAAAGCCAAATTCAGAAAATAGTTTAATTTTTTTTTTTGGAGTTGTAGGCCAGTTTGGTCCCAAAGATGCCCAAACGTTATAGGCTATTGAAAATGCTCCTGCTGTGCCATGCTGGGCGATGGTGATGCATACCTTTAATCGGGAGGCAGAGCCAGGCAGATCTCTCTGAGTTCGAGGCCAGCTTGGGCTACAGAGTGAGTTCCAGGAAAGGCGCAAATCTACACAGAGAAACCCTGTCTCAAAAAAAAAAAAAAAAAAAAAAAAAAGAAAGTAAGAAAATGCTCCTGCCAGGCAGTGGTGGTACATGCCTTTAATCTCAGCACTGGGGAAGCATAGGCAGGTGAATCTCTGTGAATTCAAGGCCAGCCTCCAAAGTTACACAGAGAAACTCTGTGTCAAAAAACTAAACTAAAAAAAAAAGATGCTCCTGCTTTCCCATTGAAATCTTTTGGTAAGACTCTTTTGTAGCAAACACCCCATACTTGAGTCAACTTGAGTCATAGGACATGAACAAAATTTGTATCAACCTTAAGGCTTCATACCTTCTGGTTAGCTTTCATATTGTTTCAAGGTGCCATGCACACTGATAAATAAAAAAGTAACCATTAATCTCATTCAGGTATGAACCTTGTGAGCTACAGTAACCACTGGGCTAGGAAGACACTCACTGGTGCAATAGTGTCATGAAAGTTGTGAGAATAAGTACACACTTTAAATTGAATTTGTCTTACCATATAAGATAAAACCCATACCTGGCACTGTTAACAGATCAAGAGCATATGGGTAGGCAGATCACAGTCCTAGGATAGAAGCTACACTAAAGGGAGATTTAATTAAACCAGCTAAAAATGCCCTATCATTATTATACCAATAAACTAAGGCATCTCTTACTCTTTATCAGAGAAGTTTCTGCTTGTAGTAGATGATGGCCAACAAAAGAGACCCACAATTTGCTTAAGTGCAGAGAATAAGAGACTACAGAATATCCCTCCTAAAGTGGAAAATGCTGAGGGACAATGCTTTTGTACACTGGTTTAATAAAACGCTGAGTGGCCAGTAACCAGGCAGGAAGTATAGGTGGGATAAGCAGACAAGGAGAATTCTGGGAAGAGGAAGGCTAAGTCAGGAGATGCCAGCCTACCATCCAAGGAGCAGCATGTAATGGCACACAGTAAAGCCATGGAATACGTGGCGACATATAGATTAACAGAAATGGGCTGAGTTTAAGTGTAAGAGCTAGTCAGTAGTAAGCCTGAGCTAACAGCCAAGCAGTTATAATTAATATAAGCCTCTGTGTTTAATTGGGGGATGTGAGTGGGACAGATTTGTCCCAACTCCAGGCCAGCTAGGACACAGGAAAACTTCCAACTACATGAACCTGTGGTTGGTATGTAAAATAAATGAAAAATAAAAATAAAAAAATTCAAAATATGAATAAAATAGCTGAAAAGTATTTCATAATTTTGTTCCTCAAGAAAATAAAGTTGCTTGGTGCATATTGTTTATTTTGGAAAACTTTATGTACTATTAATTAACAAAAAAAAGTGTAACAGAAAAATTTTTATTAGTAATATTAACATTCTAGATTTTTATATACATTGTACAATTTTAACTCATTGCAAATTTCTCTCCTTCTAGAGCAGACATTTACCATTATGCAGTGATATCATTAATAAATAGAGTATTTCCATCAGGTTCTGAGGGGGACCAGTAGGTTTGGCAATACCCTGCTATGTTGGGAGACTCTATGAGACTTCTTTGGACAATGGCACAAAAAGATATAACCCATTCCTGAGACTTATTATTTTATTCAGGAGTATATGCTATCTACTTGAAGTATTATCTCTCCTATTATATGGTAATTCAATTTAAACTTCTATATATGCCTGGATTTTAGGTTTTTCTATAGCAGTAGGTTTCAATATGGCCTTTAGATTAAGTTATTGCCCTCATCTCTTCTCCTTTACTGTATTCTCACATCTGTCTCCACATTTAATCATTCTATATTCTAGTTTCCCCTTTATAACACTATAATCTGTTTCTACTTCCTTAAAATGTGCCTACTCACTCCTGGTCCTTTACCAGCTATCTAACCTTGGTAGACTAAAACACATATATCTAAAGCTTAAAAGAAATATATCTACATAAAAAGAAAATATACAACATTTATCTTTCTGGATTTGGGTTGCCTCAATTAGGATGGCTGTTTCTAGCTCCATCTATTTACTTGGAAATTTTATAATTTTATTTTAAACAGCTGAATAATAGTCCATTGTGTAAATGTGCTACATTTTTATTATCTAGTCATCAGTTTATGGACATCTAGGCTGTTTTCAAATCATGATTACTAAGAATAGATGAAGAGAACAGCATGAACAAGGATGAGCAAATATCTCTGCAGTAAGATGAAGAGTCCATTGGGAATATGTCCAAGAGTGATAGAGCTGGATGTTGTTGTAGATTTACTTTCAGCCTTTTAAGGAGCATCCGCTTTGATATCCATAGTTTCTGTACCAGTTTTCTCTACTACCAGCAGTAAATAAATGATTCCCTTTCTCCACATCCTTGCCAGTATGTGTTGCCATTTGTTTTATTAATATTGGGCATTCTGACTGGAGTAAGATGAAATCTCAAAGTAGTTTTAATTTACATTTCCTTAATGGCTAAAAAGAAATTGAACTATTGTTCAAGCAACAGCTTCATCACTACTGACTAGCATTTATTGTGCTGGAAGGTACCGTACATGCTACCAGAGGAAAAAATTATCATCAATATCTCTCAGCTACAAACACTGTGTGCAGTAATGACCTGCCTGCAAGATGTACTCACTTGTTAGTAGTGGCACAAATGTCATAGGAGTAACCAACACTTGTTTAATTGGATTTAAAGTCTACTCCATGAGAGAGAACCCATACCTACACTGTTAATGAGGGAAAGAATCTGAGACTCGATAAGTCATGGACCCTAGAGGAAAATATGCCTAAAACTATTATTCTTCTGAATAACCATAGGAATAAAATAATACCTAAAGATATGTTGCAATACTCATAAGTCAGTGAATTGCTCAACTGTCATCAGAAAGGCTTCTTGCAGCAGAAGATAATTAACAGAGAGCCACAACTAGATAATGTGTAGAGAGTGAGAAACTTTAGAGAACAAAGCTCTAGATGGGATGTCATTATTACATGTCTTCCCTCAAGACTCAAGGATCTATGAGAAAGAGGAGATAGGAAGCCAGAGGTGGTGGCTGACACCAGTGAAAGAGAGTCTTCCAAACACAACATGGCTGATGAACATATGAAATCACAGACAATGTGACATTATCTTCTCATTCCATACAAGTTCAAGCCAAAGAAATCCTGTCATGAATAAGGGAAAATGAGCACAAAGTACCATGCTGAACCAGGAAGATATTTGCAATAGATAGCTTCTGGGAAAGTGAAAAATCAGGTTTTTTTTCAATAGAATGACACTGTCTTTTTTTTAATTAAAAAATGTTTTTATTTATTTTACATACTAACCACAGACCCCCCTCTCATTCCCCCCTCCTCCCACTTCCCCTAACCCTCTGTCTTCCTCCTCCCCGCATCTCCTCCTCCAAAAGGGTAATTCCTCCCATGAGGGGACAGCAAAGCCTGGTACATTCATTTGAGGTTGGACCAAGCCCCTCTATCCTGCATCAAGGGTGAGCAAGGTGTCCGACCATAGGTAATGGGATCCAGAAAGCCGGCTCATGAACCAGGGATAGATCCTGATCCCACTGCCAGGGGTGCCTCAAACAGACCAAGCTATACAACTGTCTCCCATATGCAGAGGGTCTAGTGTGGTCCTATGCAGATTCCACAGCTGTCGGTGTAAAGTTCGTGAGTTCCTATGAGCTTGATTCAGTTGTCTCTGTAGATTTCCCCATCATTATATTGACTCCCTTTGCTCATATAATCCCTCTTCCCTCTCTTTCACTGCATTTGGGGAGCTCAACCTGGTGCTTGACTGTGGATTTCAGCATCTGCTTCCATCAGCTACTGGATGAAGGCTCTATGATGACAGTTAGGGTTTTCACCTATCTGATTACCAAGGTAGGCCAGTTCAGGCACCCTCTCCACTATTGTTAGTAGTCAGGTTGGGGAAGGGACAGAGTGAAAGAGCAATGAAAGAAATATCTTGATAGAGGGAGACATTATGAGGTAAGGGAGAAACCTGGCGCTAGGAAAATTCCCAGGAATACACAAGGATGACCCCAGATTAGATTACTAGTAACAGTGACACTGTCTTAATTAGTCACACTCTAGGGTAAGCTTTATGCACCAGAGTAGTGAGCTAACACAAAATGGAGTCCGTGTTGTTGTTGTTTTTTTAAATTTTTGTGTGTGACTTCTTCTTCTTCTTCTTCTTCTTCTTCTTCTTCTTCTTCTTCTTCTTCTTCTTCTTCTTCTTCTTCTTCTTCTCCTCCTCCTCCTCCTCCTCCTCCTCCTCCTCCTCCTCCTCCTCCTCCTCTTCCTCCTCCTCCTCCTCCTCTTCCTCCTCCTCCTCTTGCTTCTTCAACTTTTATTCCTCTCTCATACAGTACAAACACCACAATGGAGGGAGAAGTATGTTTCTTTTTCTAAAAAGAAAGAACATAACTTGGGGAGTCATAGGAGGAGAATGGCAAGGGAAAGAATGTGATCAATATAAATTGTATGAAAACCTATAAAATAAAATTTAAAAAGACTAACTATACATTTTTTAGACAAAATAGTAAAGAATAGTGTTAACAATATGAAAATTATTTCAAGTACCATGACTAAATTAACTTTTCCAACTCATTTAACATTTTTATTTATAGCTATCATCATAGCTATATACCATCATTGATATTAAAGAACATTAAAATTCAAATAAATTAAAAATTCATAATAATTTTGCATTTATATTTTCAAAATTCACAAAAGTGTTTAAAATTCCTTCAGAAGAAATAATCAGATTATGTAAAAATAAAAGTTACAATTAGTCTTATATTGAAGATGTTTTTATTTTTGCTTTTATTTTTAGACAGTCTCATATAGCCCAGACTTATCTAAAATTTGCTGTATAGCTTAGAGTAGCCTTGAACATTTTATCCTTCCACTTTGACATCTGAAGGTCTAAGATTACAGTCATGTATCATAACTTCTGTTTTTATGTGACATTACGTATATTAACACAGAGATTCAAGAGTACTAGGCAAGCAATCTTCTAGAAGACCTATATATTCAGCCACAGATAATTTAAAAAGTCTTTGTATTGCTTTAGTTTAATCAGTATCCAGAATATTTCATGTATAAGAAAAGGCCAATACATCTTATGTGCACATCTTAAAAGATATTTTCTTTATTGATTCAAATTTCTCAGTTCTATTCTGATACTGTCTTTTAGTCTTTCCTATGACTGTTGAGGTTGAAACCCATATTAGTTTTTGAATTAGGCAGGGTTCTCTTGACGAATAGAACCAACGAATTTTAGGTATACACATTATAAAATGAGTTTTTTTGTGTTGGCTCATGTTACTGGGTTGACTAACCCAATAAAGAGCTTCTGTACCCTGGAGAGTCAAAGAAGCAGGTGTCTGCCAATCAAGTAAGCCTAATGTCTTAGCACTCCCCATGCAGCACAAAATACCTGACAGCTTCAGGTGAGTTTCTGGGATTGAATCCACACAGAAAAACCAAACAAACTATAATTCCATATTAATGCACACTGAGCAGTGACAGAACAGTACTTACAGATACACTCCTTTACTACTGTAGATACGTTCTCATTTTTGCCTCCAGTCCTTTGGGAGGTGTAACCCACAATCAGGCCAGGTCTCTCCTTTCATGAATCCCACGTGTGAATCCTTTATTAAAATACACGTGCAGACACAAAGGTGTTAATCTTTCGTTCTAGAAAATCTTTATACATTTTATTTTGAGTGGTTCCCTACATCTTGGTATATGTATCACGTGCATGTCTGGTGGCCATAGAGGCTAGAGGAGGGTGATAGTTTCCCTTAAGTGATGTTTTAGATGGTTGTTAGTCATCATGTGTGTGTACTGAGAATGGAACCCTGATCCTCCACAAGAGCAGCTATTTCTCTTAATCTTGAGCTTATTTTTCCAGCTCCCCCCAGATAACTCTTAAACCAGGTATGTTGGTAACTAAGAACTGTCATCAGCTGGAAGAGTGTGATATTGATCAGAATATCTATCTCACCTTATATGTCGGGATTCATATTGGTTGATAGGAATTTAGGTTATTTTAGTGCCATGACTATCATGTTCTCTCTGCCTTCAGTGTTCCAAGGACCATTCCCAAAGATGATAAATATTAAGTGGCATCCAATCAGGATTAAAAAATAATTTATTTTCAAAATGTGCCCATCTCATTATTGTACCACTATGTACTGTAATTGTGACTCAGAACAGCTCTGTGGACTCCACAGGGGAGACCTTGCCTTGTTGGAGGAGGAAATAGGGGGAGGAAGGAGGGGCAGGAGGAGGGAGAAGAGGGGCATCTGTGATTGGTATGTAATTTTTTTTTAGTTTATAAAAAACAAACAAACAAACAAAGAAATAACATAAGACCACAAGGGGCTGAAAATAATAACAATGTGAGACACAAACCCATAAAATGTTTTAGTATTTTAATTGATGAACATATTTTTAAAATCTACTGTTTGGGTTATTGTTAGGCTGATGGTTGGTACCTTCAACAACTCTAGCATATAAGAATTATACTTATATTATTATATCCTGTTACACTTATTTTTCTTTTTTATTCTACTTATAATTATGACGCAAGTGTAATATACAATTCTAGTTGAATTAAAATAATATATAGTAGACCTTTAAACAATTAAACCTAATGTTTCTTTCTGCTATTGATTTTTGTTCATTTGTCTAAAACATAATAACTTAAAAAGAACATGAGGATCTATATTTTGCAAGCACCTAGCTCTCAGGGAATTGCATTTAAATGGAGGAAATATTCACTGACTACTTAATCTATTGCCAAAACTTTCCAGAGCAACTCCTCTTGATGGTTTTCTAAATGCAGTTTCAGATTCAGCACCTCTGAGAGCAGTCTGCATGCCTGAATTAATGTGGGTGAGAATGTAAGCTGCTATGGCTATTATGGAAAATAAATCAAAGTTCCCTCAAAATACAAGGCAAAACTATCATATTACCCAGAAATCCCTCTTGTGAGATAAACCAACAAAGAAAATGAAATCAACATCTCAAAGACATATCTGACCACTTATGTTCATTGTAGCATTAGTCATGGTAGCTAAGATACAGAATCCACCTATGTATAAGATTAATAAATGGAGCAAAGGTGGTACACACTGTCACATATGCACAGGGGAGCATTATTCTGCCTCAGAAAGTGCATGGAACCCTGAAATGTGTATTAAATAAGCCAGCCAAAGACAAATGCTATATAATCTCACTTATACATGGAACTTAAAAACAAGTCACATTAATGGTAAAATAGAATAGATTACTAGTTACCAGAGGGTGGGGAGATGAGAGTACAGAGAGAAAATGTTGTCCATGGCCTTTAGTTAAAGGTTCTGAGGACTTAATGTACAGGATGGTGACTAAAGCTCATAACAGTTTATTAAGCCTTTGACTTTTGCTAAGCGTAGGTCTCAAATGCTCTCACCATGCATACACATGAATCCACACACCCACAAATACTCAGCCACCAACAAATACCCCTCAATGGGGCAACTGATTGAAGTAATCAATATGTTACCTTGATTGTGATAATAAATCCAGAATCTATATATCAAAGTCTTCTGTTATATATCTTATTCAAACATGATTTTACTTGTCAATCATACATGATCAAAGTTGAAAAAAAAATAGTACCAAAAAACGATACTTGAAAATTGGAGCAAAATTATGATTTAGTACTTGCAAAATGCTGAATCAGCTTTAAGCCACTTAGAAGTCTGAAAAAAAATGTAGATGAACAGGGTGTTATTCATAATATCCAATTAATAGTATTAACTCAACAGTCACAGTAATAGTATTAATTCAAAATTTCTTCAACTGAAGAATGGATAAATAATACAAAGTATAGGCACATACAGGAGTAATTATTCAGCAGGAACAAAATTATAATAATCCATACTATAGTAGGAATGGACTTGAAAACTTAGTACTAATTATAAGGAGTCCAACATGAAGAAACACATGGTGTTTGACTCTATTAGTGTTAAATGTCCAGGATGGGTGAATCAATAGAAACAAAAAAGAAATTGCTATTTCCCAGAACTGAGAAGTTTGGGGCATGTGCAGAGGGATTGAAGAACTACTGTTTTCACTTGGGGGTAATGAAAATGTTTTAAAGAGGAGCTGTATGAACGTGTGGTAAGAGTCAAAGGTGTGCCAAGTCATTATCAAAAGAATCTAGGCATCAGAACTGTGCTGCTCACGCAAGGTGTTAGCTTTCTGATGGGTCAGAGCCCTGACTCAGGAAGATGAGTTTAAATATGGCTGACTTCCTGCAGGCATCTCAGAAGGGAAGCCTATAGGTAAGAAGACAGCTTTCTGTTTGTGTGGCCCTAGAGATGACTCACTGGCATCAGCAGTCCCCCAAATCTGCATTTGACACTCTTTTCCCTATTTCTTACCTTTAATCTGGTCACTTTTAAGCACATTCAACTACGTAATGCATTTTAAGTTCTTATACTACTAAAATAAACATATACATATACACATATTCCATTCTTTAGGACTTCAACAGGTCTCAATTCAGCATCTATATACAACAGTACTGGTAAAAGAATATTCATTTTTTGCTGAAAATTCTCTAGGAGAAAGCTTGTCAGTTATATCTGCTAATTTCGTACATTAAAACCCTATTCTATAATCCTCTATAAGTTTGCACTATAGGACATTAACAGCAAACTCAGCTGTTTGGAATCACTTCTTTTGAGGATAAATGAATTCAAAATTCCCATTTTGAAAAAAAATCTAAGCAAGAATAGCTACAATTTGAATATTTTAATTATATGCTAGTGTGATTATAAATTCTATTTTGTATTATAGAGTATTAGTGTTATTTAGAGTTTTGGATAGTAAATGTAAAGAAATTTCAAATCTGAGAAAATTATCTTTAAATTTGTCTATACACTGTCTTTAATTTGTGTCATTTCTGCTAAATTGAGGGATACTCTTTAACCTGGGACTGCATTACTTCTGAATGAGTTTGGAAGCAGGTTTCCAGAGGAGATTGCTATTTAAATTACCAGGCAGTGTAAACTGATCGCCCTCATGAAAGTAGGAAGATATCATTCAACATGTTGAGGGAGCTCCTTCCAACAGAACAAAAAGTAGAGAAAAAATACATTTCCTTTTGAATGAAATGCCATCTTGTCATTCTATTGAACATAGCCTCAGTTCTTCTGGTTCTGGGCCTTTGGACATGGTGGTGACCCATTCCATCAGTTGCTACCATGCCAGGTTGTGAGGTGTTTTGGTAACATTAAAGCACAACAGTGGTTTCCCTAGTTCTCCAGCACGTGTCTGATTGTGTGATTTTACAGCCATTCTTACAGTAATTCCTGATCAATATACATATCAATTTTATAAATGACCTCAGAAGCATACTTATCAGAATATAACAGTATATCAGAGATATGATGTCATCTTGAAATCACCAAATTCTAAAATCATATAAAACACCATAGAAGAAAAACAAGTAAAGAAACAACATTATTGGTATGGGAGAGGGGCATATCCAAAAGAGAAATACTAATTTAAAATGTTGAACCAAAACTGACCTATTTGTTATGAAAGCATTTTTGAAATATCTTTATTAGAACAAGCCCTTATTATATTTTAAAACTTATCCCCCCTTTTTATATGTTGGTACTTTTGAGAGAACTAAACCAAGTTTAAGACTTCAGGGGTTGCGTTCAGTGTACATAATTAGCATAGGATAACCTGTCATACACCATACTCTGGCAATTTCCTGAGACTCATACAATCAATAGCTAAATACAAGACATTCAGTTCTCTGAATTCCTTTCCCTTTACCAGAAAGATTGTCGGTGGCTTTGAAGGATTTGTTTCTTTCTAGAGTTCAAATTACAACCATAAAGAGAGATGAAGCAATTCCTTTTTGAATGTAAAAGGAGTTTGAATTCAACATAAAATAACAGATAACAAGGCTCTGCTCTACATTTGAAGTTTATTTTACCAGAATGATTCACAAACAACATTGGAAAGGCCATGGGCAAGATAACTTGGATTTGAAAATTAATATAACTGATAGGAACAAACAAATAAACATACAAAAGAAAAGCAAACCAAAATGGAGATATTATAAGAGGAGTAAGAAGCCAAGGGTTACTGAGGCTAAAATCCATTGTCAAAACATTTTTCTCTCAACTTCAATATATACATAAAAATAAAAAAAATATTTTTATTCACAACAATAAATTTGAATGACAGATGATAACATGTAGCAATCTTATCTAGATTCAATGTTGTAAATATTACCTATAATGTTAAAGATTCTCAATTTTATTTCTCATGGGAGACCTCTTTTTCTCAAGAATTCCAGGCTTGTCTATATTCTACTTACTTAAAATGTCAATTTACTATCTGATAAAGCTCAAAGATATTATCCTCAAATAGAATCTCTGATTTTTCTATCCTCTCAAATTTTCCTCTCCCCAAGTTCTCCTCATCTCTGCAGATAAGAACCATATTCTTTCAGTCATACAGACTAAAATTCTTGGAACTATCTTGACCTGTCTCTTTCTCACATCCTGTAAAATTAGATAACTCACTTTCCACATTCCCATTGTTACTACCCTGATTCAAGACCCTGCTATTTACCAATGAGATTATTATCATAGTTCTCTAATGGACTTTACAATTTTACCTTTCATATTCCAACTCTCTTTTTCTCTCTCTCTTTCTCTCTCTCTCTCTCTCTCTCTCTCTCTCTCTCTCTCTCTCTCTCTCTCTCTCTCTCTCTCATCCAATATGTTTTCCAACAGACTTCAAAGACCCAGGTCTGGCTTCTTTGTGACTTCTTTGAACTGGTCTATTTTCTATAAAGCTTTTCACTCAATTACCTTTAAATCGATTCTCTAACCTTCTTCATTTTTTAAACATTACCTAATCAATCAAAACTCTTCTTTCCACTATACTTAGACTATATTAGAATTTGTGCTGGGAGCATCATTAACTAATCAAGAAAAGAAAAAGAAAAAAGAGAACAAAATATTCAGAAAATTAGCATACAGTGAATAGCTAAGGATCATAACAATCAATGAAATCACACATGAAAAAAGAAGAAATATTAATGAGGTAGCTTAGCACTATCTACTTTCAATCTACCATATTTGCCAATCAGACACCTATCTGTAAGACTAAAGTTGTTCCTTGACAAAACTTGCATTTGACCCTAAGTTCTTCTCCCACCCAAGATACCAGTCTTTGTGGTTTGCAAATCCATTATTTTGTGGTGGTTATATGCATGTGGATATGGATACCAGCTGAAGCTATCAGCTACCCTAAAGCTAGAGTAATAGGCAATAGATAATTGTGGGCCACTTGACATGGATGCTAGAAAACAAACTTGGTCATCTGAAAGAGTAGTACATGCTGCTAACTTCTGATCTGTGTTTCCAACCTCACTTCCTTAATTTTAATATAATTTTACTAATTCTGTATGTTTGAAAACTATAGACTAATAAAAAAGTTCTGATATTAATTTTATGAATATTTCATTTGTATTTGTTTTCTCACAAGAGGAATCATAGGGTCCAGCAAGATGGCTCATTAGGTAAAAGTCTTTTCTGCAAAAGCCTAGTGACCTGAGTTCAATCCATGAATTCCAAACTGAAAGGAGAGACCTGACAATTGAAAGCTGTCCTTTAACCTCATGTGTAACTGCACATGTTCACATGCACCTTCCCGGTAATAATAAATAAAAAGAGGAAACACACAAAGCCATCATAATACGCGTGTCTTTAGACATGTCAACATTTAGCACTATGTTTCTAAAATATTTTATCTCCATTGCTGCTTATTGTTTCAACCATGTTTGATAGTGTCTGTATTCCATATTTTAGAGAGCTACGTGCCTATGATGCGAATTCTACATATATTGTATATTGTTTTATGAGAAGTGTTATTTCTGCTTAGCTCTCTTTTTATACACACTGTCTACCTCTGTTATATGCTCAGGACTATTAGTTTTACAATTCATCAGAAATTTGATGCGTTCAGCAGTCTAAGCTGGTGCCATAGTCTTATCCCTTTTGATTATTTACCTTAGGTACATTCTATTGTCTCTTCTTCCAAAAGGTTTTCCCAAAAGCTCCCAAAGAAATACTGATAAGATCTTTCTACCATTCACACACCTTTACTACTGAGCTACTGACTGCATCTGCCCCCATCCTCTGTCATATCCATATATGATTTGCAGTTCCCAGGAACTTGGCTTGGGATTGATTGACAAGGAAAAAGCCAAACTGTGGCTTAGATTCTAGACATATCTATTTGAAAACTGTAAAGCAATTTTCAAGTCAGATGGTATAATGTTTGTTCCTTTTTTTAGTTACTAAATATTGTTTACACTATAAATCAGTTATATTATTTCCTAGGAAATTTATTGAGAGTAAAAAATAACCTATTTACAAATGACCTTTGGAATATAACCTGTTTATGAGTTGAGGATTGTGGATGGTGCATCTCAGAGATAAATGCAAATAGTTTTTCATTATCTGTTGTTATGGATCATCTGCCTCATTACTTCTCTTTATTAGCACAGATAATAGATACCTAACTGAATTACTGCTTTCAAGCATGCCTATTAGGTTTTTTTCTGTGCTACACAAGTTTCCTTGGGTCTCTAAACATCAACTTCAGTTTGCTATTTAGTTCTTGTCTTTGAATTTTTTTAAAGAATTTTTTTTTTTTTAAAGAATGCAACTAGAGACCTCTATAATATATCAGTAAACAGTGAAGCTAGGTAAAATTTGCTCTTCTGTTGAGGAAATATTTACTAAAACTTAAGGGTGTTACCAGGAACTAAAGAGTACAAAGAGATAGAGTATGATTTTAACAAGTTTATTACATATATTCTGGAAACTCAACACACAGAAAGCACTCTTGCAAGCACAGGAGATACCTGAATGGATGGTTCATTCACCAATGGAGCTTACATTCTGTAAAGGATGTTGACAACAAATATTTTAGAGAGCAGAACATACAGGGTAGTATATAAAATGGTTCATCTCACAGTGAGAAGATATAAATCATGAGGACAAGTTCTTTTAGTCACAATGATTGGGGAAGTCTTTGGTAAGAAAGAGATACTTGGAATGAGATGGCACATGCCCTGGAGAGAGTTGAATAAAAGTTGTTCAGACAGAGAACAAGAAGCATGAATGATGCAGGACAGATTTTTTATGCTTGAAGAAAAATTGAGGACAACTGGGGCTTTAACTGGAGAAGCTCCTTTTGTTCTTACCCTCCATGTTGAACTGTAAATAATGATAATAATTTACAGTAAAATGATGTTGTATAACAGTTTCCCCTGAGGTTAAAATTTTCCATCTTGTGCTCATCGAAGCATAGGATGTTTAGAAGAAGGTAAAACAAGATGTTCTAAGGGAAGTGAACACTCCATCTGCAGGGAAGCTCACTGAGACAAGAAGTAAACTCAGCATAGCTTCAGGAATTCCCTGAAAATGAAGCTGACAAGATTCACTAAATTCCTCTCTCCCTCACAACATACAAGACCTCAAACAAAAAGAGCTGCCTAGAAGACTCTCAGACAAACCCAGAAGCATGCACCAAGCAGAGACCAGTTAAGCTGCAGTAAAGACTCTCAGACAAGTTAACTTGCCTAGAAGAGTTCAAACCAACTGAACTAACTGGAAAGGACACTCTATACCTTGTTGAATTACTTGCCAGTTATGCAACATACTGTAGGTTTTTTTTTTTTAAGCCATCACCCACATGGGCTTTGGTGATACAACTGCCTTTGAGTCATTTTTACTTTTGTAACCTCACTCACATTCCTATTTGTAACCCCAGTAAAACTATTTGCTCAACAAGTTGTATTTTGATGGTGTCTTTACTTTTGGTCTGTCATCAGTTCCCTATCTGGGATGAATACACTCTTATTTATGTTACCTCAGGAATATCATCACAAAAAAAATGAATATGAACATTTTTAAAGGGATGAGGAAATGTAAAGACCTGTATGAGATTCAGTGTTGTGTTTATACAGTAAGCAACAGACTATGTGAATAGGAAAATATACATTTTCCTTTAAAGTTGATACAAATTAGTTATTTTTATTGGTAAGATAATAATAGCTGCCATTATTGTGCCAAAAATCCTTCAACTAATTATTTAAAATTGCATTTGACCTTTAAGCCTTACCTACAGAGAGATATTATAAAAGTATATTTTGATTAATTAGATAATCAGTGCAGAAAGATTTAGAAGCTTGTCAAGGTCAAGTGAACAACATGAGATGATACCAAGATCCAAATCCATGCAATCTGGTCACTGTAGCTCATGATGCAGAAGATGAGTTGCAGTAAATGGCAAGAATTAGCAGTCAATTTTCATACTTCTAAAGGGACTTTTTTCTTCTTAGTGTGTTGTTGTGGATATCTGTATGCTGTGAATATGTTGCTATGATTGATTGATAAATAAAACACTGATTGGCCAGTAGCCAGTCAGGAAGTATAGGTGGGATAAAGAGAGAGGAGAAGTCTGGGAAGTGGAAGGCTGAGTGAGGAGACGTGGTGATGTGTCACTGCCATCCACTGCTGCCATGGGAAGTAAGAGGTGAAGTACCAGCAAGCCATGAGCCACGTGGCAAGGTATAGATTTATAGAAATGGGTTAATTTAATGTATAAGAACTAGATAGCAAGAAGCCTGAGCCATTAGGCCAGTTTAAATAATATAAGCATCTGTGTGTTTATTTGGGTCTGAGTGGCTGCGGGCCCGGATAGGACTGGAGATAACTCCAGCTACTGTGTATCTTTGGGCTGACCCCATTAACAGAGAGTAAAGGCTGTTCTCCCTTTATATACATCAGGATTTTACAATATCATTTGCTTTGACCAATCAGACATTACCAAATATGATACAAGGACAGGATGGAACAGTGATTCTCAATGGGAATGTTCTTCACTTGTCACGAGAACACAATGATCAAGATAGACTAGCAGGCTACGATGAATAGGATATACCCACTTAACTTTTATCCCTGGTAACAACCACTCTGCCACAGCACATATCAGCAATAGAAAAGTCAATTTTTGTCTTCTATTAGGATCTGACCACAAACATGAGAGTGATCTGAACCAGCACAGGATATAACACAGTGAAATCATCCTAGTTGTGATCAGCCAAATAGCTGATCCACAGAAGTGATAGCAAATCAGCACTGTGTTTGAACAGGTTGCTTGTTACATGATGAAAATGAACTGACATGCAGGCCAAAATGTAAAATACCTCCTTGTGTTTGAAAGTATATATGAGGCATTCTGCAGTTCCTGTTTTCTCTAAAGTGTGTGTTTGTCTGTATTCAAGCTAAAGTAGGAAGCTGACTCAAGTGTGTTTCTCTTAGCATTGTTACTCTATAGGTCAATCTTTGTCTTAATAAACCTACTTCCTAAAGACCATGACATAGGATAAATTATTGCTAATGAGCATAAATTTTTGACCAATCTAATTAGCTAATTTCTTCTGAAATTTAAATTGTAACATATAATCAAACAGAACAGTGGAAAAAAATTACAGTTTGACTATTGATTTTAGCATTAAAGTTTGGTTTGTTTTATAAGTAATTTTGAATGTAAAATTCATCATGGCATCCTTTGACCAAAGAAAATATGTTATTAATAATGTCCAAGAAAATATGGTAGCCAGTGAAATCACATCAGCTGTCTCTGACAGAAAGATAAGGAAGAAATATCTAATTTGTTAGCCATAGTATGAAATAAGCAAACGTGGTTTGGCAAATTCAAAAAATCAGCTATTGAATTCTTTATAATGCTCATCTATCAACTTCTTTTGGACCTTGAACAGTTATAAAAATGTTTGCCTTACATATACAAGGACACAATTAGCATGTAGGCTAGCTAATGTCAATATTATTAGAATGAAGTTCAGATTCAATGTTATTGCATACCTCCTGATGTCACAAAGCTTAAGTGATTATGTGGCATAGTCCTAAGATCCATGGAGAAAAAGATAGTTGCTTTTGCACTACATACTCATCAGGAAATTGTGAATAATGAGGAGAGGGTAATACACATCACTCCACAAAAGTCAATTTCATAAGATGTGAGAAAGCATTGTTGTGAGGTTAAGGGGGAGGTGCATTTTTCAGACATCCCATTAGCATAAAGGGCACAAGAGCATGGGCAATGAAAAGTCCAATACCTAAGTGAGGTGGAAGATAGAAGTTAAATTATGACAAAGTAGTCACATCATAACCGCTGCCCAAGGACTACTGGCAGATTGTAAGAAATTTAGCTTGCATTATGTTCAAATGAGGTTGGAGAGACAAGAACTAAGAATTTTTGTTCTATGGGACACATTGTCCCATGTAAGACTTGTGTTAATAAACCATCTAAATACTTCTGGGGCATTATTTATGTAGATTCGTGTAGGCTATAGTAGAATTCTTTGACAATGTTTTATTCAGTGACAAGGCTTTAATGACATGTTGCCCCAATCTGTGCTAGCTGTGAAAGCATATCCATATTCTTCACAAAGTATTTCTACATACAAATGCAGTGAAGAAAACCCAAAATGAAACTGCTTATTATTTTAAGGACTAAGCATTCAGAGCAATAGCAACAATAACAGTAAAGATTTTTCTTTTTTAGCCTTATTACCAAACCATTGGCTTTGTCAAATTTTATCTTTTTTTCCATATTTTCTCTGAGTAAATAAGTTATTTAGAAAAAGGGATGAGATTCCCTATATTCCATATGTTGTTTTAGTCTATGCACAATTACACTTGCTTATTTAATTTTATCATTTTTAGGGTTATTTAAAATAAACACATTTATATTGGTACACAAAACATTATTTTTTCACAGATATGTATAGACAGCTCTTTCAAAGTTGGTTTTAGATGTATGTAAGTAAGTGTCCTCACCCAGGTAACACTGTTTCTGTGCTGTGTTCAAGAATTCAACAAGGTCATCAAAAATATTTATTTTTGTTGTTTCTATGGTTCACTAAAATTTAAATGTAGCAATATAAATGGTCTTGTTTAGAAACACACTTTTATCAAATTGCCTAGTACACTTATTTGATAACCTTCGTTACTCTAATACCTGTGTGCTTTGGTGGTCCAGCTTACACAGCGAGCATCATTTTTCTAATCTTATCACCTATCCTCTCAGTTTATCCTAGCTTATCTACTTGTAGGTCATAGGAGGAACCTAAGGCCTAAGGCATGCTAAATAAGAACTATATCACTGAATTGCTCCCAAACCCGCAAAATAGCACGTTATCTTTGTATAGCAGAGAGAAGTTTGGAACCCATTGAAGACTACAGTATTTCGGTTGTAGCAGAAGCTTTACAAACCAGAATTTCAGGAAGGTGAAATTGAATGCATAGATTTTGAAAATATATGGAAAAGCTCATTTTCATATATTTTACATATTTAGGTTTCATATGACTGTATCATGTTGATAAATAATGTTTCCTGAAATAATATACAAAAATAATGAAGTTATTTTATGATAACTTTTATGATAATATAGTATTTGCTGCCCCAACTCCGATTTAATATTTTATTCCTAATGATAATCATTTTAATGCAAATGAAAATGAGACATAGGAATACAAATGAATATTTCCCTGTTTCAGGTTGATCTGACTGGAATAAACTTTAAAATATTAAAATGAATTCTGATAATAATAAATGACACATGTTTATTACTTGATTCGATATTTAAGGAAAAGTTGGAACTGCCCAATACAAGAAATTGTACAAAATTTAAACACAAGAAATATTTATTGATTTTGATTGTCATTAAAGTATATATATTTTCATTAATAGCTCGTTTATGTGTACATACAGTATATCTGAGCTATTTAAATATTCTATTACAATAAAACAATACATCTGAGAAGTGGCTAAGACATGAGAATCTATAAAATGTGTATAATGCATAATGTTATCATGGTTTTAGAACAGACTGTTTTGTTTAGATTCTTTAGTTCTTTCTCAAATTTCACTTATAGAAGTCTATGTGGTCTATATTTTGCTTCTAACTCTGGTTTTCCTTGCTAATTGGAACTTGTAAGCTGATTGGTTTGCTACAACTGTCTCTTGTCTTCTGTCAGACAGAAAGTCAAGCATCTAATGCACCTTATTCTGGCCATAGGAGCCAAATTCCACCCCTGTAGCTGCTACTGTGAAATGTTATTTACATGTGAGCAATTCTACATCTGCTCTTGGCCACCCCTTGTGTACACTCTGTTGTGTCAATCACTTGCATATGTTTTCACAGGAGGAAGAATCAAAGCAATAACCAGCCACCATATGTGACTCTAACCCTTTGCCATTCCCTTCCTCTAGAACGAATATATGTGATGAATTCTAACCACACATTTTGTTTCACTTGTAGGATTACATGCAAGTGATTCTAGTCCCTGAATTTTAACTACCATCAGGGTGTTGGGTTTCAGGATGAAATGCTAACAAGTTGTCAATAGAATTCCAACAGATAGGTCATTATCCTACTACTCACTGTTCACACTTGTCCTTATCTTCATCTTAATGAGGTGTCATGCTTTAGCAGTTCAATCTGCATGTACTTGCAATGTGAGTTTTTTCAGAGAGGTAGGGTGAGTTAGTAAAACTCCCACACACTCTTGGAAAATCTCTTGAAATCCAGTTACTGACAAGGCTGATTCTTGAGCCAGGTTTGTGTTAATGGGCAAGCCATCTTGGTTCTTACGTGTTAGGGTATGAGGAAGGACAGAAAGAAAGAATTGTGCTGCTGCTTGAGGATAGTGCTTAAAACCTATGGTTTTCAGATTGCTCCTATCCTGAAAATTTGTTAAAGGGGCTTAACAGAAAGATTAAGTATGGCGTTGTTACTCTGGTTGTGCATAACTATCCAAATTCTGAAAATATTGGTTAAAGAAATAATTTGCTATTATTGGCTATCTGGCAAACTTATATAATTGCAAATTCTGTTTTAGGAAACTTGTTATTATTTGTCTGAATGTATTGGTGAAATTATTAAGGCCACTCCACGTAGTTAAAAGGAAGATTTACTTAGTGGGTAACTTACAAATGAAGGGATAGGTGGCGGGTTCTGGAAAAGGTGCAGCACAGTCTGTCAGTGTTCTCTGGAGAACTCCCCTTAATCTACCTCTATCATCCAGGTCCAGGCAACAAGAGAGTGCCACACATCCCAATCTCAGGTCTTCAGGGCCCTCCCTTGGCCCCACCTTTTAGGTGTGATAAGTTACCAAAGCCTCAATGGGGGTTGGAACGTCCAGACCAAAGCTAGAATGGCTACCCACTACAGAATGACCAAGTAAACATTCACAGCTGTGATAAGCATATTAGGACCCATGTGTAGAGAGAGACTATTTGCAGTACCTGCCCATACACACACGCATGCGCACACACGTGACACACACACACACACACACACACACACACACACACACACACACACAAATACACACACACACTCACACATACAAAAAAAAAACAGGTAGTATTCCAGTAGCACTATGCTTCTGTATCTTAAAATGTGACATTTTGTCTGTCAATAAAGTCTTTTCAATGGACAAGAAAGTATATGATTGACAGAAATTATCTAGTGTGAAGAATGGAACTAGAACTTTCCATTCTGGGATTTATTTTCTCTTTTATTTAGCTAATTCTTCCCCTAAAAATCCAAATAATTATTTTCGAATCATTTACTTATATTTGCTTGTTTCTAAAACAGTTTAAATATGCTTTCAATTTTTTTATTTATTGACACTATCATGAGTTTAATTTGAGTTTCTTGCCTGACTCTGGATGGAGCTTTTTACTCATCAGTGGCCTCAACACTGAAGAAAATGATGCTTTATTTTATACTTTATTTTCCAACAACCAATAACTGCCAATTGTCCCTCAGTGGGTATGGGGCAATACCTCATGATGTCATCCCTAATCCAGGATTAAATGCTGATGGGTCCAATATTGCATAGCCCTTGCACTGATAATCAATAGAGTTTTAGAAAAATAATGGGTTACAGTAGTTACATCTTTTTCAGCAGATGACATCATTTTGCTGCCTGTCTCCTCATCCAATGGCTCTTTTTTCTTTCCCCTCCCTCTTCTTTGAGGGTCTTTAAGTCTTGGAAGGGTGATATATCTATCCATTTAGAGGCAGACATGCTGTCACTCATTCTCTACTTTAAGTTTAGAGGTAGTTTATATACTTACACACTTATAATTTTTTCAGCATTTTATTAGCTTGTTAAGGAGGTTGCTAAATTTATCCATGTCTTCTCAATCATTATAAAGGCTTTGAGTATTTAACAATAGAAACCATTTTGCATCCTCAATTTACTAACCATTTTTATTTTTCAATGAATGAAATATTGTCTGTTTTTGACTCTGTGCCAACTACAAGTTCAGTAGTATAGACTTTATGTGATTCTGTGTATTTAGTGACATGGTGGTAGATGTGACTTTTTGGGTTATGTTCTGTGTTCAGATAAAATGCACTCCTTTTCCATGGTTGCCTGCTGTAGTATTCCTTACCATATTAAGCCTATTTAGTGTAATTATTCATTTTTGTTACAGTTTGATTTTGGTATAGAATTTGATAACTTTGGTTTTATAGTTTGCATTAATCATAGATAAAACAGGTTCAAATAATAAATTCTTAATTGATTTTACAAGAATTATGAACAGATTTAAAAAAATTAAAACATCATACTATATATTTTTCATATTCATCGGCACTTCATAAATAAATAATATTTTATATTATTAACATGCATTGTTTTAAAGAAGCTGTAAGATACCCCTATAGTCAGTTTCAACAATACTTAAATATTTCATCAATCTCTCTGCTCCTGGAACTACATTGATCAAAACAGTGCTCTACACATTTCATTCACTGAGCTATAATAATAGTAAAATCAATGTCTTAGAAAAAATGTATTTCTCCAGCATCTTTTTAATAACCACTGAATAACAATCTACAGGGAAATAGTTTTCCTATTCTCCACAGGATGTACTGAATCAAAGTATTTTCATTAAAATTAATAGGAAATGACAGAAGGTAGAGAAGAGGAGGCTGTTCCTTGTTTATTGTACTTATTTTTGCCACATATCATATATTGACAAAGCAATTCTATGAGGCATATGTGTGATCTAATTCAGTGATATTGGCTTTTCTTCTTCATAACCACATGCACATTTTTACATCTGTAGCAATATTCTTTCTGAATAGCTACCTCAGGTTAATTTGAAGTTCCTATTGATCTTAGTGGTCTAGACACATTAAAGTCATGAGAAAGTAGATACCCTGAGTTATCAGCATACCAAATAGGATATGAAAACTCAGTCATGCACAGGCATTCTTTTCTGACAATGTATTTTGGCAGACACCAAATTTAATACCCACTGCATGATTTTTTAAGTCAGAACAACCTAAAATGTGAAAAAAATAGCTTCCTTTTTATGAAGTTATATTTATTCAAAATAAAAATCCATGAAAAATGTTAGGGAGATGCCTGATAAACTTGGTTAAATATTAAAACTTCATGTACACTACTGACACTTTTTATTTTCTTCCTGTATTTGAGTCTTGTGACTCTGAGAAAACATGTAGAGAGAAATGTACTTATATATAATTCAATGTGAATCTAAGGTATTGATAAATTCTACAGAGAATTTCTGAAAAGATTTAGTTAGGGAAACAGATGGATGAAATTGGGTCATGTTAGACAGCATAAATATCGTGTCTCCTCTGCTTTCACAGCAAATAAGGATAACAAACATAAAGCTACTCTTTGAAAACTGGAAACTATTTCCAATAGTGAATTCCTTTGCTTTTTTTTTTTTTTGGAGAGGGAAGGTGGTTGTAAACGGCTTTTTGTCAAGAAATGTTCTCTGTCATCCTTCTAAATAAATACTAACTAAATTCCCTCTTAGGCTTGCATTCCACCAATTTTCTAGTAGCAGACTGACTTATAACACTATTATTGACCAGCATTAAAGTGCCAATTTATAGCTCTCAAATGGATAAACATGGAGATCAGCAAGTTTTAAAGTGCAAGGGAAAATTCCAAGGTTACAGCGAGCCAGATATATACTAAAATTATTGGAGAAAATGTAACTTACGCAAAGACTGGTAGAATGTTCTTGATTTTTTCAAAGTAAGAGAGACAAAAAGAAAAACACCTCCCTTTGAAATGCTCAATTATTTGTCCTGGCTTTTCCATGCAACACAGCTTGCTTCTTGAAGTTTTGGCAGGCTCACTTCTTGTCCATAGTTTATCTATCCTCAACTAATAACATTGTTCTGAGGGTGAAAACATATCTTTGTGTTCTCTTTACTCAACTGCATACTAAAGCATGGGCTTTGCTGTGCTGTCCACTTTCATACAAGTGTATCATGTACTTTGCTCACAGTTCCTCTGCCCACATTGTGTTGTATTGGAACCATACCATGAATCGGTTTTCCAGAATGAAGTCAAGTGGCTCTCTTGAACTCAGCATTCCATGGATGTGAAAGTAATAGCTTGAAATCAATCATATTCAAAGTGTTCATAGACGTTGAGATAGTATTGCCAGCATTTTAAAAAACATCATCCTTTCCCCCAGAATATCAGTAGACAAATACTTTACCAGAATACCAGTAGACAAAGTCTGTACACTACCATTTTGTGTAGCCTCTAGCATAACTAGTAAAATATATCAATTAACTATGTAAATAGTTACACAATTAAATTAGTAGATACTTAATATAGCACTTTTTGTTTTGCTTTTAAGGATGTAACAGTAATTTTATTCTTCATTCAGCATATATAATATTTGTAAATACAACTCAACTTTTAGTGGGGAAGTAAATTAAATTACATTAATTAATAGGTTAATTTTGAACTGATGTCGATTATTGCAAATATAGTTCAAATTATTTTATATGGGTTTATATCAGTAATATCTCTAAAATTATCTTGAAACTAGTATGTTCTAGTCATTATGGAGAGTAGCATTGTAAGACTTAAGGCTAGTAGGTAGGCTTTTAGCTCTCATAGCAAGGGATTCCCTGTCTTTGAGTTTGATCTCCCATTTACCACTCTAAAAGTTGTGATTAAGGATATAAAATAATGCAACTAATATGGTTAAGGATCTTACTCCTTAGAGGCTTACATGCTAAACAGAATGAGTGATTGACAGCATGCTTGGGAAGTAAGGTTAGTGGAAGGAGGAAAGATCAGTTAGTCATTGTCCTTGAAGCAAATACTGGTCCGCATAAACCCATTGCTCCATGCCACCAGGAGGGAGCCATGTTGTCCTGACACCTGCTTTGTACGTGATGCTCTTCCTCACTACGGGCCACAGAATAATTGATTGGGTTCAACCAACCATAGAATGAGAACTCTAAAACTGTGAAGGAAAATAAATCATTTCCCCTTATAAGTTGTTCACCTCAGGTGTTTTTCATCTTAGTGAAAGAAAGCCAACAAGGTCAACTTAGAGAACAATTTTAATTGCAGAATAATTCAGTCTTAAAAAATGTTCTCTAAATAAGAGAAACAGATAGAAAAGATGAAGGAATGGTCACAAATGAATGAGAATCAAAACCAAACTTTTTATGTTTCAGTTCCTAAAGTAGCAACAATTCACAAAGCATATCTCACCAATACAAACATTATTTAAGGAATTCAAAATAGAAATCAAAGGTTAAAAAAAACCCTGCAAATAGATCTATTTGACATAATTGACAGAGAATTGAAGGACAAATTTCCATGTGTGAGGGTATTGTGTACTTTAAGCAAAGGAAACTGTGTTCTAAATAAACAGAATGTTATGAAGTTATTGGTCCCCGTTATGGTCTTATATATTAAATGTACCCACAGGATTCTGTCTTTAAATGCCTCACCCTCATCTGCTGGCACTGTTTTGCAAGGTGTGGAAAATTTAGTAGGTGAACCCTCTGTAAAGGAAGTACATCCATGGAGTTGGGCCATTGACATGTATAGTCTGCCTGGCTTCCTGTGTCTCACATTACAACTTTGAGCTGCTCTTGTCTCCAATACCTTCCTTTTCACGATGGACAGCATCCATTCAACCATGAGCTAAAATTAATTTCTTTTCCCTCAATAATGCATTCCAGGAGACTGTTTTCAACCAAATAACAACAAAGTAACTGTAGGTATTTGAACTCTTTTGGTTCTGGTGGATTAATAAAATAGGAAATATATAATTATTTGTCAAATGAAAGAAAATCACATAAAAAGTATTTATCTAAGATTTGTCCTTTGAATCTAAAGGTAAATAAATGCTATATTTTAATAAGATAACTAAAGAAAAGGTTTTAAACCTGTCTTTTTTTAAACCTGTCTCAGATTAGTTAATTGCAAACATTTTCCTTTGACTTCATAGCATGTACATACTTTATTATATCAGCAATTTAAAAGAATGTAAGGTACATGGAAGAAATATATATGAGTGGTGGCATCTCAGAATCTATAATAATGCTTGACATATTGTAATGATGAACATATGAATGAAGGACTAACAACACAAATATAATTCAAGAATTTTGAACTTCAAAATTACACAATTAATTCTGGTAGTCAAGGATCTGTTTTATTATCCAAGTTCCAAGGATATTGTGCTAGCACATGTGAAGGGAGAATAATCGCAATATGATCAATTTCTTCATGTGTATGCCACAGGACTTCCCTCAAAAAATTATATTCTTGGACAATCACTTTGTAGAAATTTTGGTACCCTTTTCCTATTTTTCCTAGATTAAACTTTATCAACTATTAACAAAATCTCCAGTTTTTGGAGAGGAACGGAGGTTTTATTATCTTGGTCTTTCCTGACCTCAAAATTTCAACATTATGCTTTGAAATCCTTTTGAATTTGATGTATATTGTATTTGTCTATATTATTATCTCTCACAATCTCTACCTATCAACTTTGAAGGTGTATTTTTATTCAATATGAAGAAACTTATTGTATCATTTGATCAAATTTTAACTTATAATTTATTTTTCAAATCTCCTTTTAAAAGCATTATTCAGAAATATCTTTGATAAAAAAATGGGTAAAATGACAGATATTGAATAGAAGTTCAATGGGGACCTCTAAGACTATATATTCAAACATTCTAGAAAAGAAAATGTCAGGAGGCAATTTTTCAAAAGTCAATTTCTATCTGGAGAGATTATTTTAAAGTACGAATCAAGGAATGTGTTCACTAAAATTTACATGAAAGTGAGAAGCAATGTAATCAAAAGTAAAGAAAAGAAATGGGTTTCCATTTTTTAAGCATGCATAGTGCTTATTATTTTTTTTTAGGATAGAATGGTTAATATGTCTTATATTATAGACTTGTAATTATTATTTACAATATTTCCCAATTCCAGGAAGAACATTCTCTTTGGCACTCACTTAAAAAATATACTTATTAAGATTGCCATAAGAGCAGTAAGCTGCCTGGGAACCTTCCCCCAGACCCAATCCACAGGCAAGTACCTACCATTGCAATAGAATACCAGCTGCTGCCTCCATTGCCTGTTCACATCTCCTGTAGACATCACAGGCCACCCTTTCCTGACCTCTCTCTCTGCTCTGATCCGTGCACCCTAGCTTACAAGACCAAAAGGCATTCCCTGTGAATATACTATCTCAGCAGGTCTGTATGGTGATATTTTATTTGTGCTGAAATGTGCTTTTATTTGTATGTTAATAAATAAAGTTGCCTAGGGGTCAGAGCTAACAGCAAGCCATAGCAGAAGTCTGGCAGTGGTAGCACATGCCCTTAATCCTGATCACATGACAGGCAGATCTCTGTGTGTTGAAGGATACAGCCAGAGAAACATGCCTTTAATCTCAATACCAACCATAGAGACCTGGAGGTCTATATAGACAGGCAGTGACAAGGAGGTCACTTAGTTGGGTTTACAACCAATGAGAAGGCAGAACAGAAAGTCAAGAAAAAGGCAGACAGACACACAGGAATTAGGTTTCTTTCTCAGGGAAAGGATGGCAGTGGCAGCGGCTGATAAGAAGGTGGTTTTAGTCTCAGCTCTTAGCTACTGCTCTGACCTCTTGGGCTTTTAACTCTGCATTTGGTTCTGTGTTTCTTATTTAATAATGAGACTGTTACATCGACAGGTCTGCAAAATAAATTACACACAGTCACCATACTCTCTGGAAATCTAGAGAGGAAACAGATACCAAGAAACAAAAAACCCAGCCAACTAAGACAAAACCAGAAACCAACACCTAAACCTAAAATCACCCCAAACCCAGATGCCTTCACAGCAGCTTAAGAACACAATCAATACCAAAGCAGGCCCTGAATATTCCAACATAGCTGAAGCACAGGAAAAATACATTAAAAATGACTATATGAAGATGATAGATATACTTAAAGAGGAAATGAATAAATCCCTTAATGAAATTAGCAAAACACAAGCAAAAAAATGGAGGAAATGAATAAATCATTGAAAGAAGGAAGAAAATACAAACAAAAGTTGAAGGAAGTGAATAAAACTGTTCAAGACCAGGGAATTGAAATAGAAGCATTAAGGAACACACAAACTGAAGGAATTCTAGAAATGAAAAAAATCAGGAATGTGAACAAGAACTACAGTAGCAAACTTCAGCAACAGAAGACAAAAAACAGAAGATGTAATCTCAGACGTTGAATGCAATAGAAGAAATGGATAAATCACTCAAAGAAAATGTTAAATCTAGAAAATTGACATGAAACATCCAGGAAATCCGAGACACTATGAAAAGATGAAACCTACAAATAATGGGAATAGAGGAAGGAGAGGAATCTTGGCTCAAAGGCCCAGTAAATGTTTTCAACAAAATCACAGAAGAAAAATTTTCTACCCTAAAGAAAAAGTTGACAAGAAATGTGTAAAAAGCATACAGAACACCAAATAATTTGGATCAGAAAAGAAAGTTCTTCAGATACATGATAATCTAAACATTGCTCTCTATGAGGAGAGTGTATCAAATACCTCAACATAAAATGAAATACACTGAAACTGTTAGAAGAGAAAGTGTGAAATAGCCTTGAACCATTTGGCACAGGAGACACCTTCCTGAACAGAACATCTATAGCATAGGAACTAAGATCAACAATTAATAAATAGGACCTCATGTCGATGAATTTCTAAATGATCTTATTAAATAAAAAACACAGAACCAAATATAGGAGTGAAAGCCTTAGAGAGATCAGGGAAATAGGGAAAGATACCAGCCTACCTTATCTCACCATATCTGCAGTTTCCAAATGTGAGAGTTACTTTCTGTCTACCCACGCCTTTATATGACATGCTTTTCTGACCTCTCATTGGCTCTTATCCCAGCTAACTCACTTCCTTGTCACTGCCTGTCTGTATAGACCTCCAGGACTCTATGGTTAGTACTGGGATTAAAGGCCTGAGTCACCACACGTGTCCCTGTTCCCTAGTATGGCCTTGAACACACAGAGAGCCTGCGTGCTAAGTGATTGGATTAAGGATGTCTGCTGCCTGACTTTCTTTATTTAAAATGGCTGGCCTTTTCCCCTTGATCTCCAGACAAGCTTTATTTATCAAAGCACAAATAAAATATCACCACATTTCAGCACAAATAAAATATCACCAAAACCTCATTAAACTGAGAAGCATCTGTAAGGCAAAGGACACCAACAATAGGGCAAAGCAGCCTAGAGAATGTGAAAAGATTTTTTTTTTTTTACCAATTCCACCTCTAATAAAGAACCAATATCTAAAATCTAAAGAACTCAAGAAATTAGAACTCAAAAAACCAAATAATTCAATTAAATAATGGTGTACAGGTCTAAACAGGGAATTCACAATAGAGGAATTACAAATGGTGAGGAACACTTTAAGAAATGTTCAACAGTCTTAGCCATCAGGGAAATGCAAATAAAAACTACTTTGGGATTCATTCATACCCCTGTCAGAAAGGCTAAGATCAGTAACACAAGTGACAGTTCATACTGGCTAGGATATGGAGCAAGGGGAACACTCTTTCTTTACTGGTGGGAGTGCAACCTTATTACAGTCACTATGGAAATCAATATGGTGGTTCCTCAGAAAATTGGAAATATTCTACCTTCAGACCCAGTTATACTGTTCTTGGGCATATATCCAAAAAATATTCCATCTTACTACATAAACACTTGCTCAACTATGTTCTTTGTTACTTTATTCATAAGAGATTGAAACTGGAAACAACCTAGATGGATAAAAAATTGTGGTACATTTACACAATGGAGTATTACTCAGAAATTTCTAGGCAAATGGATAGAATTAGAAAAAAATCATCCTGAGTGAGGTAACCCAAACACAGAAAAACATATATGGTATGTATACAGTTATAAGTGAACAATAACTGTTAAGTAAATGATATCAAAGCTACAGTCCATAGACCTAGAAAAGTTAGGTAAAGAGGAGGGCTGGGGGTGGTGGTGGGCACACATGATCTCTATGAGAAGGGGAATTAGATATTGTGAATGGATGGCGATGGGAATGGAAAAGATCTGGTCGGGGTGGGAGATGGTATGGAGGCAGAGATTGCATGGAGATATGGTTGGAATTGGGGGGCATTTGGAGGATGGTGTGGAAACCTAGTACATGGAAACTGTAGCAGGAATCTTAAAAGTTATTATTAATAAAAACAAACCCAGGAGCCAGGTGTTGGGGTGAATGCTGAAAAATCTGAGAAGCAGAACAAGCCACAGCTATCTCACATTGCCAGTTCCTTAGCTGATCCTTTTTCCCCAGACTGGAAGCCTCTGACTCGTTATCCAAATGAATCTCAGCTGAACTGCTTCTCGAAAGCCTGAATGCTTAACCAGCCAAAACCTTCTAGTTTCTGGTTGTCACGCCTTATATACCTTTCTGCTTTCTGCTATCACTCCCTGGGATTAAAGGCTCACTTTCTGGGATTAAAGGCATGAGTCACCATACCTGGCTGTATCCTTGAACACACAGAGATCCAGGTAGATCTCTGCCTCTGGAATGCTGGGATTAAAGGTGTGAGTGCCACCATTTTCTATCCTCTGTATCTAGTGGCTGTTCTGTTCTCTGACCCCAGATAAGTTTATTAGGGTGCAAAATATTTTGAGGAACACAATACCACCACATTGGAAAGGATCTGGTGGGGGTGGGAGATGGGATGGAGGGAGAGATTGCATGGAGATATGGCTGGAATTGGGGGGCATTTGGGGAATGGTGTGGAAACCTAGTACATGGAAACTTCCTCATGTTATCTATGAGGGTGATCATAGTGAAGAATTCTGTTAATGGGGGGAGGTCTGAACTGCCCATCTCTTGTAGCAAGGCAAATCTCCCAGTGTCAGAAATGGGTTTCATTTGATTAGGTTTTTGGCCAAGGGGTACCCAGAGATATACCCAAACAACTCAGACTGATGATAGGACAAAGGATTACTCTCTGAAAACTGACAGCAGGGTTCCATTGTCAAGAATAGAATCCATACAACTCACTGAATGTGGAGAGGTCAAAATGGTGCCTGCATGGAGCCTTTACCCCATGTTCTACTCCCTTTGATGAAGAAAGGTACACTTCAGGATACTGAAAGAGAAACTTGAACATCAAGCTAGCCACAAAACTTTTTTAACCTACCATCTTTCCTACCTCAAAAACACGCTTGGGCAATAGTGGCACAGAAAATGTTGGGACTAGACAATTAATGTCTGATTTAAGTTGAGGCCCACTTCGCAAGAGGTATCCCTTGTCCAAAACCACTTGGATGGCCAGAAACCAGAGACTGAATAGTTCAGAGACCTAGGATAGAACCAAGAAGGACTCTTCTAAAACAATATGATAAAAGTAAAAAAAAAAAATCAATGAAATGATTTTCTGCTACATTCATAGTTCAGTGCCTTGTCCAATCTCATCAGAGAGGCTTCCTCTAGCAGCAGATGGGAGCAGGTGCAGAGACCCATAACCAGACCTTATGTGGGGTGAATCTAAACTGGAGATCTCCATTAGGTCCCTCTCCTTGTAGCTCAGGGAAACCTGGGGAAAACGGGACAAGAAGACTGTCAAAGTCAGAGGGGATGAAGGACACCAGGAGAACACAGCCCACTAAATCTACTTAGCAGTGTGCATATGGGCTCACAGGTTATGAAGCACAAGCATGAGGCCTGCAGAGGTCTGTACCAGGTGCTTTGTGTATATGTTGTGGGTATCAGCTTGGTTCTTTTGTGGGATTCCTAACTGTGGGAGTGTGAGTGTCTTTGACTCTTTTGTCTGCTCTTGGGATTCTTCTCCTCCTGTTGGTTGCCGTAGTTTGCCTTGTCTTATTGTACCTTGTTTTGTTGTGTTTCATTATTGTCTCTTGGAGGCCTACTCTTTAATAAAAGGAGACGGAGGGGAAATGAATATGAAAGAGAGAGGAGGTGGGGAGTTCTGGGGCAATGGAAGGAGGCGGAACTCTGCTTGGGATGTATTGTAGGAGAGAAAAATTTATTTCTAATAAAAAGTCATATTCTCATACATTACATATGGGGATAAAAAACATAATGCTTCTATATACATAACTGTATCACTAAACATCATTTTTAGAGGTACACTGTTAAAAGTTGCATTTTAATAATGAGAGTTAGATGAAATTACTGTATAGTCTATGTTTTTGGTTATTTATTATCAGTTTAGCTACATATCCCTCATTTCGTAGCATTTTTGAAAACATTATTTTTGAACAAATTTTGAAGCCCTGAATATATGTTCATTTTGCCAAAATTTAAAAATTGATCAGCAATCTAAAAAGTAAACACATTTTCTATACTTCTACAACATTTGTCCTCACACATATAACTGTGTTTCTTACCTATGGTGTTTTTGTGTCTTAAATATTATGTTCAGTTTAGGTTGTGAACAGTGATTATCCCTGGAGAAAAAAAATGTGACTTATAATGTTCATGCTTTTTACATTTTGCACAGTTCAATTCATTTCAAATATCCACAATGTAAAAATGAAAACTTTATAAGCAACTGAACTTGAAAATGGATCCTTCCACCTTGACTACTAGCAGGAATGTAGTTCTGTGCTTGAGGTGAGTGCAGTTAGGTTTCAAAAGAAGACAGACACAGTAAAACACAGTCATGGCTTTCATCAGCATCAAACACAAGAGAAATGTTGAGTATTTTAAAAATTCTCATAGAAATGAAATGTGGTATTAATCATGGCCGGACTTTCTTTGCATAAAAATCTTAGAAACAAAAAGCTACTAAAACACATGCGATTATATTACACAGCCAAACTTGAAAAGATTTTTACAAGAAATAGCAAAATATATTTAATGATTTGCCCATTCATAAGGATACTCTAAAGAATAATTTTAAGGTATATTTACTGCTAATCAGATAAAAAATAATAGTTGGTGCAAGATTAGAACTTACGGCCACCCAACAAAAAGAGATCAAACAAAGTAGGATTAAAAAAAATTTTACTTGTTGGAAGAAAATTAAAATTAATTCTTATACAAAGTCTTATAATTCATCAGCAGTAGAAAAATGGGAAATTGAGAAATCAATGTTTACTGCACAAAAGTAAATTCGACTAGTAAGAATGTTTTGCATATTTTCTGTTTATTGGTTTAGTTTGTTTTGAGACAGAGTCTCTCTTAGTAGCTGAGTTGTCTTTGAATTACAGAGACACTATTGCCTCAGCCTCCCAGCTGCTGGGAATACAAGTATGAGGTAATATGCCTCACTGACCATGAAATGTTTAAAAAGAATAGTGAAACATTCCAGGTTGGAGACAAGATGCATAATTAAGCAAAAGATGAGCCACAAAGTTACTCACAAACTCAACAAAATCCAAGGAAATGCCAAAGTCAACACACAAGACAAACACAAGGGACAAAATATCCGTCATGATTCACTAAGGTCATGTTTAGGTCACTCACAGTTTTTAGATGGATCCTATTTTATACAAAAATGGAAGAAAGCAAATTACATGAAACAAATAAGCTTCACTTTAAGCAGTAATTAATACCAAACCCACGAAAAGCATCATGAAGACAACAGTGTTAAAGTAGCAAAGTGAAACAAGACACAGTTTCATTACAAAATAATTATAATAAGATATCAAATTGGATGGAATCAACTGATGAAGTTCAAAGGCAGGTGGTCAAATAAGACTGGCATGGACTGAAAAGAATTAGTAAGAAGATGATAGACAGGGAGACATAGACATATCTAAAGGATCATTAGTATCCCCAAGTAACATGCTTAGTGGTTAAAAAAATCTATATTATGTAAATGCAGCATAGGGTAACATATTTAAAAGAATGGGCTGATTTAATCAATTAACCTATTTGTCAATAAATGGCAAAATACATGCCAAAGTAAACTGACTGCCTGGAGTACTTGAAACAGAATGATGACTTGTGGTATATTTTCATTAAAGAAATATATATGGAGAATGAAGAATATGATCTCATGTCCATGTGGAATACAGGTGATGATGTAGCAGGGTCCTTGCTGTTGTTCCCTTTGGGGGCAGGGGCCAAGTAGGCACAGAGTCAAACCACACAGACTCCGGGAGAATGTCGAAACAACAAGCTCAGTTTATTCAGGAAGAGGCAAGCCTTGTATACCCTCCACCCCACCCTGGGGGGAGGTCTGATGAATATGCATCTGTTGGTGTGACATGGCTGTCTCTCATTGGTCCAGGTCATCTCCAGATCATGTTTCAGCTGCTGTTGCTAAGACCCTTAGGCAGACCCAGGCTGGCTCTCAGAAAGCATCTTTTTTACTTGTTTGGGCCTTCTAGCCCTCAAGCCCATTAGGGATGAGTCATCCCACATGATGATACTGAAAAAAGTGAGACTATGATTGTAGAAGCTTGAGTAGGTAGGTGGGGGAGAGCAAAGCTATGGAAAGAGGTTGTTCAGTAGACATCATAATATACTTGGGAGAAATGAATCCCTCTGTGACATTGCATCAAAAAAATATAGATGATAGTGTATGGTATATTTCAAAACAAATGAAAGAATTGTAAATGAATGGCGATCCTATCAGGAAATAAATGTGCCTACCCTGATTGGAATATTATACATCATATAAGTGTAATACTCTTATGTGATATATTATAAATGCTAATGCCAATTAAAATTAAAATGATAAGCATTGTTAAATAAATGACACAAAGGATGAAAGTAAAATTATTCTCATGCAGAAAAAAAAACAAACAAACAACTCAGCCTTAGGCAGATATCCAATTTCATCATAGCAGCAGTCAATGCCAAAAACAGTTCAGTGACAGCTATCATATTTTATAAACTAGAAAATGTAATTACAAAATTCTTATGTAGTCAAATATGTCCTCATTTTAAAGAAACAGGAAAGTTCCATCACTATTTTATATTTTAGAAAGACATTGTGATTCTGGGAAGATATAATATTCTTAAACTGTTCTAAAAACTTAAATGATTCATCAAATATATTAAAGAGAATGGGAAATACATTATCATATGGACAATCAGTGATAAAATGTAAGCAAAAAGGTAAACTACCAACACAAAATGTAAATACTAAAAAAGGTCAACTACTAACACAAAATGTAAATACTAAAAACTATGGAAAAGTGAAATTATTATAATACAAATAATTGAGTACTGAAGGAAGAGAAAATTATTAGGAAGAAATACAATATCATCTTAAAAAATAAAATTTTATAATAAAATTAAATGTAAAAAGTAGTTTTCAAATCATGAAAATTATACTGATTAATTTTATGTAATTGAAAAACTATTTTGAAAGGCTAGAACTTATGATAGAAAGGAAACAATTTCTATGCAATCCCCATCAAAATCCCAACATAATTCTTCACAGACTTGGAAAGAAAAATACTCAACTTCATATGGAAAAACAAAAGACCCAGGATAACTAAAAGAATCCTGTATAATAAAGCAACCTCTGGAAGCATCACCATCCCTAACATCAAGCTCTACTATAGAGCTATAGTAATAAAAACAGCTTGGTACTGGTATAAAAACTGACATACAGACCAATGGAATCAAATTGAAGACCCCGACATTAATCCACGCACATATGAACACCTGATTTTTGACAAAGAAGCCAAAACTATACAATGGAAAAAAGAATGTATCTTCAACAAATGGTGCTGGCATAACTGGATGTCAATATGTAAAAGATTACAAATAGATCCATATCTGTCACCATGCACAAAACTCAAGTTCAAGTGGATCAAAGATCTCAACACAAATCCAGTTACACTAAACTTAATAGAAGTGAAAGTAGGAAGTACTCTTGAATGCATTGGCACAGGAGATCACTTCCTAAATATAACACCAGCAGCACAGACACTGAGCACAACAATTAATAAATGGGACCTCTTGAAACTGAGAAGCTTTTGTAGAGCAAAAGACACAGTCAATAAAACAAAAAAACAGCCTACAGAATGGAAAAAGACCTTCACCAACCCCACATCTGACAGAGCACTGATCTCCAAAGTATATAAAGAACTCAAGAAATTAGACATCAAAATACTGAACAGTCCAATTAAAAAATTGGACTAAAGAGCTAAACAGAGAATTCTCAAAAGAAGAATCACAAATGGCTGAAAGACATTTAAAGAAATGCTGAACATCCTTAATCATCAGAGAAATGCAAATCAAAACGACTCTGAGATACCACCTTACACCTGTCAGAATGGCTAAGATCAAAAACACTAATGACAGTCAATGTTGGAGAGGATGCGGAGCAAAGGGAACACTCCTCCACTGTTGGAGGGAATGCAAACTTGTACAACCACTGTGCAAATCAGTATGGCAGTTTCTCAGAAAATTGGGAAATCGATCTATCTCAAGACCCAGCCATACCACTCTTGGGCATATACACAAGGAATGCTCAATCATACCACAAGGACACATGCTCAGCTATGTTCATACAGCACTATTTGTAATAGCCAGAACCTGGAAACAACCTAGATGTCCGTAAACTGAAGAATGGATTAAGAAAATGTGGTACATATACACAATGGAGTACTACTCAGCAGAGACAAAAAAAAGAAAAAGTAAAAGGACAGCATGAAATTTGCAGGCAAATGGATGGAACTAGAAAATACCATCCTGAGTGAAGTAACCCAGACCCAGAAGGACAAAGATGGTATGTACTCACTCATAAGTGGATTCTAGATATAAAGCAAAGAACAATCAGACTGTAACCCACAGAACCAGAGAGGCTATATAGCAGGGGTGACCGTAGGATGACTGTGGCTTATAATAGGTTTTGGTTTTACTCAATTAATGGGCAAGCCTCAATCAAACATTTCACTATCAGGATAAGAATTTATACTATATCAAGCTGATAATAGAAAAATAAATAAATAAATTTTAAAAATTTTGAAAAAAAGAAGAAGAAGAAGAAAAAGAAAAAAGAAAAACAGAACACAGACAATTTCAAGAACTGAGCGCCAGGAAAGTCCCTGAGAGCAAGCATCCTTTCTGGGGCTGCAGGGGCTGCAGATGGCTGCCAGGATCACTGTATAGAAATCGCTGCAGCAAGTGGCAGTGTTCCTACCAGAGATGGCAGCATGTCACTACCCTGAAGATGAAACCAACCGTGAGGAAAGTCACCCACTCACACAAACGCCAGCCATATCGGCCTGTGCCTCAACCAGTCATATCTGCCAGTTCCTCTGGGGGACTGCGCCCGCCAAGGGCCAATAAAGAGCAGAAATCCAGTTGGCTGTTTTGAAATTATTGCTGTTTGAATAGGAAAAAGATGAAAATACAGCAGAAATACAGATTGCCCCTCTAGGAGATAAGGGCCTTATCCTACTGAAGTGAATACCTGAAACCAATAGAGTTGATTTAAGACTAAGCCCAGGCCTGTCTGACTCTGCCCTTAACCACCATGAACACAACAGCCCTAGCATGCTGCCCTTCCTCTGTGCTCCCTCTTTTCCACACTACCACAGTGGTTTAGAATGGTTTATACTTCCACCACGAACTAAATAAAGACAGGCTATTTAATGGGAAAAAAAAAAGAAAAAAAAAAGGAGGCCACGGAAGCACAGGACAGTGACTTGCTGTCTTTCATCACACTATATATTTCCAGAGCTTACAAGGATCCTGCAGGTAAAAGAAGATCCAGTTCTATTACCCTAAGATTCAAGTTGAGGCCCATCAAGTGGGTGAAGAGAGAGTATACTGCAATCAAAATGAGCACTATTCATAATAGCCGGAACCTGGAAACAACCTAGATGCCCGTCACCTGAAGAATGGATTAAGAAAATGTAGTACATATACACAATAGAGTACTACTCAGCAGAGAAAAACAATGACAGCATGAAATTGGCAGGCAAATGGATGGAACTAGAAAATATCCTGAGTGAGGTAGCCCAAACCCAGAGGACAAACATGGAGGAAGCCTGAGGACAATTTTATTAACAAATTATAGAACAGTTTATTTGAGTTCATGGTTTCTGGGGTTAGAGTCCTCAATGGCTGAGCAGAATCAGCAGGCATGGTCCCTGGAACAGCAAGCTAAGAATGCCTATCTTGAACAGCAAGCAGGAAACAGAGAATAAGGACTCAAAAGGGTATGAGTCTTTAACTCTCAAAACCCACCTCTGGTGATGTGCTCCCTCCAACAAGGCCACACCTCCTAGGCCTCTCGAAACAATGCTACCAACTGGGGACCAAGTATTCAAGTGCCAGAACCTATGGGGGACATTCTCATCCAAACCCTCACACCTGTCTTTCACTTTGTGTATATGAGCATCCTATAATTTCTTCTTTGTGGATTTAAAATGATTTTTTTATTTAAAAAAAATAAAAAATTAAAATTAAAAAAAAGAAAAAAATAAATGAATGAATGAATGAATAAATAAATAAATAAATGTCCCCCCCCAAAAAAAATTTCTAAAATTATTTTATTTAGTCTCTGTTAAGTCAAAAATATAACATCTAGATTTTTGAATTTCTATTTGTTAACTTTGCATACATGTTGGAGTGACCATGTTTGCCATATCGTAAGTGTATAGAAGTCAAAGGACAACTTGCAAGTGTCTGTACTCTCCTTCCACCATGGGGTTTGGGGGATGGAACGCAGGTCATCAGGCCTGGCAGCAAGTGCCTTTCCACTCAGCCATCTGACAGAGTCATAGCATCACAATTCATATATCAATCTATTATTATGAGATGTTATCTGCCTTTGTGATATTTCTATTCACTTTTTCAAAGACAGAGATGTAATGGATACTTATTTCTGTGGATTACTGTAGTGAATAAGAACTTTACTTTTAATTTAGTAATGATTAGTCTTTTCTTCAATTTATTAAATTATGGATATAGACCATTTTAAATAATACCGTTACTACTTTGGAAATATATATGATATAAAACATCGTCATGAAATCACTGACTTTTCATCTTCAGCATTTCTACTTTTTCATTCATTTTCTTTCTTTCTTTCTTTCTTTCTTTCTTTCTTTCTTTCTTTCTTTCTTTCTTTCTTTCTTTCTTTCTTTTTTTTTTTTTTGACAGGATCTCATGTAGCCCAGGCTGACCTCATCCTCTTATGTTACCATGTACCATGTTGACCTCCTTGAACTCTTGACCTATTGCCTTAACCTCCCAAACACTGGGAGCACAGCACAAGCTTGTGCTACTTTGAGTGGCTCAGTTTCTCTATTTAACATGACTTATAACTTTTTAACAGTTACATTAGAATTTATTTCAGTGGGAAATATTCTTCATAATTGAAAACTTGTCTATTGTTACATTGTTACATTTGAGAAGTTTCTTTAGAGTGTGTTAATGAAGTGCTTTAAGCATTGTTTAAAAGAAACTAATCATATCATTTAAATATTTAAGTATATTGATTATTTTAATGGTTTATTTTCAGTTGTACTGACTGGAAAACATCATTAATCATCTATATGCTCTCCTTTTGTGTAAAAATAAATAAGTGTTAAAGATTAATTAATAATTCTAATGCAGAGTTTCATATTATTTTATCTCAATAGCTAATCATTAGCATGCAAAAATTGTGAAAGAATAAGTAAATATTAATAATGTTCAGTAATTCACAGTTCTAGAATAGTGTTTATTATTCACATTCAATATAATTGATTAGAATTATTATTTAACTTTTCAATTGAGTATGCTTTAGGTTAAAATGCTTACTGCAATTCACTAAAACTATAAATTTCCATGAGTATAGAAAATTTCTGATTATAGAAGAAAAGATTTTGAATTTTTTGTGCATGTTAAAAATGACTTATATTAGCCAAGACAACATTAAATATAGAAAAGTTATTGGAGTAGCCATCTTCCCAATGTTAAGATATAGCACCAAGCTACACTAATGAAGAAATTGTGAAAAATTAATAGGTCATTGGCCTTTGGAAAAGAGTAAGCAGCTCAGAAATGGTTTCACAGGAACACAGACAATGACACTGATAATCCTGTGCAAAGGAGGCACACTTATTGTTTAAACAAGTGATCATGGAAGCAATGAATATAATATGTAGAAGGCTAGATATTCACCTTCTATAATATTAAAATGTTGACTCCAGGTTCCTTATACTTGCAGAAGGAGAATGAGAAACATATAATTCCTAGGTTAAAAATACAGGTAATGATGTGATGAATGAAATTTCACTGTAGCTAGAATTTTCCTGCCTGGCCCACGGTCAGGACAAATCTCTCTCACCCACCAGTCCCGCAGCCACTCAGACCCAACCAAGTAAACACACAGAGACTTATATTGCTTATAAACTGTATGTATGGCCATGGCAGGCTTCTTGCTAACTGTTCTTATGTCTTAAATTAACTCATTTCTATTAATCTATAAGTTGCCATGTGGCTCCTGGCTTACCGGTACTTTACATCTCGCTTGTCAGGGCAGCAGCTGGCAGCATCTCTCTGACTCAGCCTTCCACTTCCCAGAATTCTCCTCCCTCCTTGTCCTGCCTATACTTCCTGCCTGGCTGCTGGCCAATCAGTGTTTTATTTATTAACCAATCAGAGCAACACATTCAGCATACAGAACATCCCACAGCACTTCACAGTGAGTTTTCAGATCCAAAAAGAGTGCAATCCATGAAGAAGTGGTTACTAGGGTAGATGGCTCTTTCACAGGACCTATGTTTGATTCCCAGAATCCACCTGAGGTGGTCATTGATACCTGTAATTCTAGATCCGGGGGGGATTCACTGCCTCTGCTGAGAAGACACTCACATATACATACCCACACACATTTATACACAATGTTAAAAAGTGTACAAAGTAAATAAATAAACATCAAAACACTCTGTATTAGTGAAGATTGGTGGAATAGCAAAAATTATGAGAATGTAATGCCCTTAGGACATTCTGTTAAAAAGAAAAAAACGAGGTAAATTCTTAAGGTTTCATTAGGTCTGCTAACCTATAGCAATGGGATATTTTACATTTGCTTTTTATATAACAGGACATGTGAGCACATGGTGGTGCAGATTTCTATTACTATGTGTTCAAATAAAATTACCTTAAAAAAAGGAGCAGTACAGTTTTCTCCATTTATATAATGAATGAAACTTCAAAAGACATTGCCTGATATGTATATGGAAAGAGGACGCCCTGTTTTATCTTACAGCTATGCGGTCTCTGAGTTTTAAACTTTGCCTAGGGAACAACAGACACAGCTTTATGTGCATTTTTCATTTTATAGTCTTTAAGATGGAAAATAAGCTGTGTCTGAAGAGGTCCAAGTGGGATGTTCTGAGGCACTTCTCATCACTGGGAATATCATTCTGCCTGAAATGATAGCAATATATTTTTTACTTAACTTTACAAACCTACAAGTTTTAGTATTAAAGATGACAAAAGAATTGAATAACACAGACTTGTGCTGGGATAATTTTGCCTTGGGTAGTGTCAAAGCAACAGTTTTGTGGTGTATAATTCATTTCTTTGTAACATAATCAGAATATTGTATTCATGTCTGGATTGTTCTTGAGAATTTGACTTCAGCTGTAATTATCATTGTTCTCACTCAAACAATATGACCCTTCACATGAGGGCGAACAGACTATGATTATGTAGATGTTCGTTTACATCCTTGATTTCCTAATTGATTGTTATTTCATGTCTTCTAAACTTTTCTTTTTTGTTATCTTAAATAAAAAAGGCTCCTTCATCCTGTGAAAAGAATGAAGTAATGCAAAATATCAATTTTGTTCTGTGAATTTCACGTAGATTAGTAACCATGTGCAAGTCATCTCAGCTGGTAAGATTTTGTCAACTTGTACAAGGCAGTGTCATCTGGGAAGAGGGAATTTTAGGTGAGAAAATGCCTCCATCAGATTGGCCTTTAAGCATGTATATGAGGCTTTTTTATTGGATTAGTGATTCGTGTATGAGGGCTCAGTCCACTGTTAGCAGTGATGTTACTGGGCATGTGACCTGAGCTATGGTGATCAAGCCAGTAAGCAGATTTGTACAAAGTCTCTGCTTCAGCTCTTAAGTCTAGTATCCTGCTTTGAGTTCCTGCTCTTGACTTTCCTCAATTATTATTCTGATCAGGCCATGTAAGCCAAATAATCTCTTTCCTCTCCTGCTAGCTTTTACTAATGGTCTTTATCACAGGAACAGTGTCAAACTAAGAAAATATCAGAGTGAGACATAAACAGCATATAGAATGCTTCCATTCTGATAAGGCTTTTAAAGAATTGTTTAAAATGCTGTTAGGGAAACAATGTGAAACACTTTAAGGAGAGAAGGTCAAGACATTTTGCAGAATGAAAATGGTACACACAATGACTTGGGTCAAGACCTTAAAGAAGTATGGTGAATAAATTGCAAGAAACTGAGTAACTACTTCAGAGTGGACAGCTGAACTACTAAATTTGAGAAATGGCAACGAAGATGAAGAAAATTAAGCAGGAAGAACAGCAGAAAGTGAAATGAGAGGTTGTTATATGGATTTCCTCAGAGGGTAAGAAGGATGTATTCAAGGTATCAAGCACAAAAGTGTTATTGAACTACATTTAAAAAAAAGAGTACCACCACTTGCACACCAAATATGACACTATGGTTTGATATATTTTGTTTCCCAAGGACACAAGGGCTGGAAGCTCAGTTGCCAGTATAGGAGTGTTGACATGGGAAGTCTTTAAGAGGAGGGGCCCATTTGGATGCTCCTTTATCAGAATGAACTGGATCTTGTACCAGTGTACTAGTAGCAAAAGTGGGATATTATGAGTCAAGCCTACTCTAAGTGCATGACCTCTTTCATATGTGGCTGTTTTATTTTTCTCTTCTCCACCATGCTGTTGAAATCAACACCTTCAATGGGATAGTAAATCTGTGCCATGTGGACTTTCCATTCATGAGTACTGTGAGAAAAAAATTAAAACGAAACAAATCTCTTTACTTACAGGGTTTCCAGCCATTCATTATTATAGTTCAGATTCCAGGGAAGTAAGGTAGATGGAGAAAGTCCAATTACTTTGAGTCAGAGAAAGGAATTGGATCTATATTCCTGCAGAATTCATAATAAAGCAGAGGGAATATGATAGAATTAGACAAATAGAAGATGATTCTGATGGTTTGGTGGGGAACTTGAATCTTGGTCTTACTATTACCTACTATTTTCTTGAGGATACATTTCTAGCTTTTTTCCTTCTTAATTTACTAATGTCTCTCAGAATTTAAAGGGCTTTGTGTATTGACATTTTACAATTAGGTCTATTTTACTTCTTCTACAGCATCATTTTCTTTTCAACTGATTTAACTGTCTTAACACCAGCTTGAATAATTAATTACATACAAAGCTGACTGACCTTGAAAATAAAGTCACAAGGTATAGACACAGTTTAGCTATGGATCCTTCTACATGACTGCTGAGTAATTAATCTCCAGAAATTTATCATCATGCATATTAAAGTGCATTCCTTAGACAATTTTTAAAATTTTCATTTCACTAATACTAATATTCTAATAATTCTCAAAATACATAATACTGTTTTAACAAAAGTATACAATTTCTTTTGCATTGTCAAGTAATATAATAATAAAAATAAAATTTTTACTGATGGTTTTAGTAATTATTAGTAAGTTTTAAGTAATTTAGTAATTATTAGTATTTATTTTAGTAATTAAAAATTATTAATAAAATTATTATGAATTATAGATATTTTGTATATTCTAGATGATAATAATTTATTAAGCATACCCTTAGCAAACATTTGCTTTCATATGTGGACTGTCTCATTGATGTACTGAGTGTGTCCTTTGCTATATTAAAGTTTTTAATTTTAAAATAGGCTACTTATCTACTTTTTCTTTTTTATTTGTTCTCTCTTTATATCCAAGAAATAATTTCCAAATCCAACATCATGAAACTTTAAAATTGTGTTTCCTTCTAATAGTCATGGAGTTTACTTCTTAATTTTAGATTTTGATCTATTCATATTAATTTTGATTATTGATCTAAGAGTCTTCCCTATGAGTCTCTGAGATGTGGCAGCAAACACATTCTCATTGTTAATATACTACTCAAGCTAGAAAATTTATCTTTGATTAAGTGTTTTTTTAAATAAATGATTGATGACTTAAAACTCAAAGTTTTGTTAATTAAAAAGCAATTTATTGTTGCTGACACTATTCTAAATACTTTAGAAGTATTTTGCCAATAACATTTGTAAATTGAAAAAACTTCCAGTATTGTAAAATTAAAGGATGTAGCTGAGATTATATTAATACTGTCTTTAAAAGCTTGAAATTAATCATAAGAATATATTAAATGATAGAAGAATAAGATTTTGTAAGTAATAAATCAAATGGAAGCATCTGGGTGGTAGCAGAGGCTCTCACCATTGTCTAACACCAGAACTGCTTGAAAGACTTCAAAACAAAACAGGATCTTGAACTGCACCCCAGACTTACTGAGCTGCTTGGAGCTTCCATTTTTAAATCATCTTTGGTGATTATTGTGCAGTTGCCTAGCATCTGCCTGAGCCCAGCTGCTCAGGAATCACTGAACGCTATCAGAACACAGAAATACCTCATTTGTGTGGATATGGGAAATGAGCAGTAACACCAGAAATGTGTTCTTGTTGCTGTTATTATCTATTCAAACTGTCAGTTGCCAATGAGAGTTGTTATTATTTGTCTAGGGAAGCATCCTTTCGGGATTTGTAAGACTCAGTTTTCTGATAATGGAATCCATGTCATTATCGCTGTTAGGAGAAAAACGATGTTGAAGACATGTAACCATAAAATTGTGTAGTAAGACTTTAGGTAGATGACAGCTTAAACCAATTTGTGCAGATCATAAAGAAAAGACAATTGAAGAAGTGGTGGAAGACACTTTACTCCAAGTCCCTCACAGCCAAACACATTATGAGTGAAATTTCACCTCTTACCAGTCAAATGAAGGGATTAATTAAATCAACAATTGAAGAATGAAAAAATCAACCCCACATATTTATGCAATATCATTGAAATAGTTGTAAATAAATTTTATCAAGTATTATTTTGTTCTACCAATCTTAGCAAAACTTCTCAAAACTGTAGGAATGAGAATGTTGGGCTTCCTGTTCCACAAAAGATGTGAAGTGTACAGATAAGTATAGTACTCAACCCCCTGTCAAAGAGACTTCCCTGCAGCATATGGAGACCATTACAAAAACCACCCAATAAAAATGAAGAGTTGTGGAGCTCAGATCTAGTTGGTATAGCTACAATACATTTCTAGCACCTAAGCTTTAGGGATCATTTGGGAAGGAAGGGCAGAAATATTGTAAGAGCCAGAGGATCAGGGAGTTTGCTGGGAGACTGTTTATCCCAGGCTTGCCATTAGTGATACCCAGAAAGTCTCACTAACTGGGCTGCCTAAATATGAGCTGAAGAACAGCAGTAGACCTGCCAAAGTGAGCTAGGAAAGCCCCCTTGAGACTTCAACCCTACACAAAGAACAACAGGGAACTAAGGAATGATAGGAAAAGAACTACTCTTCCTTAGGAAAAAGCACCACAGTTGGTTATCCCATACCAAATAGCTCTGAAAATATGCATACTATTAACATTATACAGACTGAGCATGTTGTATTTTTTATATATTTAGCAATATAGACATGTATATATATATATGTATATATATATCAAACAATTAAAAAAAAAACAGGGAGACCATGAGTTTGAAACAGAGTAAGAAAATGAGGAGTATATGGGAGGGCTTGAAGGACACCCTAACTGTCATCATAGAGCCTTCTCCAGTAGCTGATGGAAGCAGACGCAGAGATCCACAACAAAGCACCAGGCCAAGCTCCCCGAGTCCAGTCAAAGAGATGGAAGAGGAATTATATGAGCAAGGGAGTTCAAAGTCATGATGAGAAAATCTACAGAGACAACTAAACAAAGCTCATAGAAACTTACAAATAATAGACTGACAGGTGTGGAACCTGCATGGCACTGGACTAGACCCTTTGCATAAAGGAGAAAGAATTTGTAGGTGGGTCTCTTTGAGGGGCCCCCTGGCAGTGTGATCAGGATCTATCCCTGGTGTGTGAGTTGGCTTTCTGGATCCCATTACCTATGGTCAGACAGTTTGCTCACTCTTGAAGCAGCAGGGAGGCGTTTGGTCCTGCCTCAATTGAATGTACCAGGCTTAGTTGTTCCCCCATGGGAGAACTTACCTTTTGGAGGAGAGGATGAGGGGTGGGACAGGGAGGTGAAAGACAGGGTGGGAATCGGGAGGAGGGATGAGAGGGAGATCTGCGGTTGGTATGTAAAATGAATAAGAAAATAAAAAAGAAATGGAGAGAAAAATTGAAAGAGGTCTACTTTTATTTCCCAGCTGTTACTCTGATCTGAGGAGTATGTTCTAGGAAGAGAACATTTGATATGAGGTGGGATGAGAATGTATTGCTAAAACAAGTAAAGCTTGGAAAATTAGGGGAAAAAAAGTATTGAAGAGAGATCTGAGAATAAGAAATCAGATTTGTTTGGCCATCCCATCACCAGAGTAGGTCAGTTCGGGCTGTCTCTAGACCATTGCCAGCAGTCTGTTGTGGGGGTATCTTTGTGGATTTCTGTGGGCCTCTCTAGCACTTTGCTTCTTCCTATTCTCATGTGGTCTTCATTTACCATGATCTCCTATTCCTTGTTCTCCCTCTCTTGTCGTGCTAGAAACCCCATCCAACTACTGAGAGATGTGGATGCAGAGATCCATGGCTAGGCCCCAGGTGGAGCTCTGGGAGTCCAATTAGCGAGAAAGAGGAGGGTTTATATGAGCGAGAATTGTTGAGACCAAGGTTGGATAAAGCACAGGGACAAATGGCCAAACGAATGGAAACACATGAACTATGAACCAATGGCTGAGTGGTCACCAACTGGATCAGGCCCTCTGAATGGGTAAGACAGTTGATTGGCTTGGTCTGTTTCGGAGGCATCCAGGCAGTGGGACTGGGTCCTGTGCTCAGTGCATGAGTTGGCTGTTTATAACCTGGGGCCTATGCAGGGTTTCTTGGCTCGGCCTTGGAGGAGGGGACTGAACCTGCCTGGACTGAGTCTACCAGGTTGATCTCAGTCCGAAGGGGAGGCTTTGCCCTGGAGGAGGTGGGAATGGGGGGTGGGCTGGGGGGAAGGAGAGGGGGGCCGGAGGGGGGAGAACAGGGGAATCCGTGGCTGATATGTAGAACTGAATTGTATTGCAAAATAAAATTTTTTTTAAAAAAGTGAAAACAAAACAAAACAAAACAAAACAAAAAAAAAAAAAAAGAAATCAGATTTGTGGATCGAGAGAACTCCCAAAGACCTCATTTGTGATACGTGCAATGCTTTTCCAGCTTCTTTCACTGTGGGGAAAGCATTCTTGTGTGTTTCTTCATTCCTTTCCTCATGGATTGTGATATACTTTCTTCTATCTATATGTCTTGCATAAATGCAGTATGTAATTAAATGAACATTGCCCAAGCCATCTCAGCAACTTCAGTCCCAAATAAGGCAAAACATACAAAGTAAAGTTCTTATTATATTCTAGTGTACATGTAAGCAAATCTCTGAGATAGGAATCATCATATTTTGCACAAAATTCCAATATTTATGACATTGCAGTTAGAAAGCATACTAGAATAAATGTAGTATATTTTTTCTATCAATGAATTAATCATATAAAATGTCATTGAAGTATTAAAGACAAGATGGTTTCCTACTAGATTTATATCAGAATATTATCTCATCTGCAAATATTAATAAAAGGATAGTGAGTATACAGAAAGCTTCCTTAGTCCTTCAAAAATTCCAAGACCATATTTTTATTTCACTAGGAAAGAACAGAATGTTTGTGCATCCCCCAAATAAACCCAACAACCTAAAATAGACCCATTTATATTCCTATTTCTCTTAAAATTCACCTTTAAATTTTACAAGTTGGGTCTGTCTCTTTGGATAATAAAGATGCAAACTCTACCTTAAGAACAGGCTTTGATGAGGGAACAATTCACCAAACTGATTTGCTTTGACATATTTCGTCTGTCTTGGAGCTCGATATGCATCTGTTGTCATTTCCATGAAAATGCTTCTGATTGCTAATCAACTCTTTTTATTAATAATAATTTAAAAGCTCTCCTAATGATTTAACATTTTAATAAAAATGCTAGATGCATGCATTTGTGTGCCTACGGCAGGTAGTAAGTTTTCTCGGGTGAACAGCTGAAATGCTAAAACTACAGACACAGTGTTACTCTTGATGGTTACTTACGAAAATTAATAATTCTTTATGTTTAACTACTACCACATTTTTTTAGATCTGGCTGATATGTTCCACTGCATTGGCGAATAGCTTTACCACATTGGGTATTAAGTCAAGGAGCCCAGGGAAAATTCACAGAACTACATATAGAACTGCTCCCTCATCCTATTTGACTTCTTCTAGCTTTTACTTCAAGTTATCTGGACATTTTTAGGAACCATTGTGAGCTTGTCCTTCACACATTGATTATCCAATAGAAACTAGTGTTCTGTGTAGGAAGGACTATATAAAGAGACCTTGTCTCAAAACAACCACCACCACCACAACAAAACAAAACAAGGACAATGTGTGGAGCTGTTTAGGTGATGACCTCACCCTGAAACCACAGTGGTACATGTTTTAAAGCGTAACTTGAACATTGGTCTGGGGAGGCTAAAAAATTCCTCTACAGTTGTTGCAAATTCCTTTGAGTGAAACAAGAGAATCACTGCCCTGTCTCCTCTCAGGACTGGGTTGTAACACGAATTGTTAAATAAAAACAAACCCAGGAGCTAGATATTGGGGTGAATGCTGAAAGATCAAAGAAACAGAATAAACCACAGCCAACCTCACATCAGCTGATCCTGTTTCCTCAGACTGGAAGCCTCTGAGTCTTCATCCAAATGGATCTCAGCTGAACTGCTGCTAAAAGCCTAAAAGCTTAAAGAGGCTCTGGTTCCTGGTTCTCATGCCTTATATACCTTTCTGCTTCCTGCCATCACTTCCTGGGATTAAAGTCATGTGTCACCATGACCATGCTTGGCTGTTTCCAGTGTGGCTATGAACTCACAGAGATCCAGATGGATCTCTGCCTTTGGAATGCTAAGATTAAAAGGTGTGTGTGCCACCATTTTCTGGCCTCTATATCTAGTGGCCGTTCTGTTCTCTGACCCCAGATAAGTTTATTAGGGTGCACAATATATTGGAGAACACAATATTACCACACTGGATGGTCCAAAGAATTGGCAAGTGAGGTGAAGTAAAAGACTCCTGGTGTGGTAGTTTGCACCCTGATGTATCATATTACTGGACAAAGTCTGAGAAACTCAAAGGGATAATTCTTCAAATAGAAAGGATGCCATGCAGTGTTTGGGAACTCATCCAAGGAATGGTTTAGCATTTTGTCAGTTTAATTTTCAGAAATTATCTATAATTCAGAGATAATTTATTAAAGATAGCTGTTCCTGAAAAACAAACAAATGAAACGAGTGTTTTGGAAAGCTTGTGTGAGAGCTACAGGTAAATGTCCTTTCTAGCCCTCGTTTCTATAGGATATTCTTTTCCAGGCAGACTTTCACTATCCTGTGATATACCATTAACTGCCAAACTTATTTTCTTGAACAAAACCATTCTTTGAGTGCTGGCCCACATGAAAGTTTCCATTTGAATATCTCAGAAATGAATCCTTTATCTCAACAGGTCCAAAACTGTCATCATCACATTCATCCCTTTCTTTTATATCCCTAATATTTTCCAGTGATTCATGTACTCCTGAATGAAGTCACCAAACTTATCTAAACCAGATATTGACCAGATATAAATCAAACCTAGACCAGAAATCTTAGTCATTCTTTCCACTATCTCTCCCACAGCAATCTGAAACCACATATTGCTATACTGATATCTCCTGAATTTGAGCATTAGTAACTGTCCACACCCTTGACAGAGTTACTTACTGTTTTGGAAATAGTTAATCTGCTTACCTCCACCTACTTCTTTTCTTCCCTGTTCAGTTCTTGTAATTTTATCCATATCCACTATTTTAGATTAGAAACTTGACTTTTCATTCAGCAGCCCTTCCATAGATTCCTGTCCATCCTTATGCAATAGAAAGTTTTTAATCATTATCCTGTTGCTTTTGAATTAAGGACTCACTCACCTCATATACACCACTAGTTTGCATGGAGACCTGGTGCACATGACTCCCATCTCTTCAGACAGCCCATATTTATCTTATCATAGAGCTCTGAATGTCAAGCCCTTACTTGGTAGATGGATCCTGGCTCAGTTGTTGTCTTGAGCATTCTAGGAGTCCAGATTAAGACAGAGTCTGGCTGTATCCCTGTATAAATCAAGTTCCTTTCCTTAGTACATTTACCTTGATACATAGTTATCCCTTGTGTCTTCCATTCTCTTTCTTCTGGGAAGTCATTCTTAAATAGATGTTTAGTGGTTTACACTTAACTTAATCTCTTATATGGCAGATATTGCAGTTAACAACACTGGTCATAAACTTGATGAAAACAGCACATGACACTGTGGTGATATAGTGTTTGTGCACCCCACCCAATAAAGCTTATCTGGAGATCAGAGGAAAAAGCCAGCCTCTATATTAAACATAGAAGTCAGGCAATGATACATGTGCCTTTAATCCTAGGATTCGGGAGGCAGAGATTCATCTGGATTTCTGTGAGTTCAAGGCCACACCAGGAACCCAGCCAGGCTTGATGATGCATGCCTTTAATTCCCAGCACTAGTTAACTTTAGACTTCTGGTATGTACAAACAGGAAGTGATAGAGCTTGGCAGAAAGAGGAAGTGAGATGGCAGGGCACAGAAAGGATAAAGGCATGAGTATACAGGAAATAGCTCTCTCTTTGGCTGAGGATTTCTAGAGGTAAGAACTTGCTGGCTTCTTTCTACTTATCTGATCCCTCAGTTTTCACCCTAATATCTGACTCTGGGGGGTTTATTAATAAGACCTTATAAGATTTGTCTTACATGAAACATTGGAAAATAATGAAATTATTGATGGAAGTGGAAGGCATGGATATTATGACAACAGTTTTAGATCTCTTGAGATAAAGGATGCATTTTTAATGTATTCAAATGGGAACAAAATATGAGCATTCACTCAAAGGATGGTTGGTGCAAACTTAAAAAAAATAGACAATTTTTATTAACACCTTTGACTTAAAGAGATCCAGTTACTGTCTGACTAATGGGGAGTCTAAGCATTAAACACGGCTGCAGCATTAAAAAAATGATGTTGCAGATGACAACATTGGATCTGAACTGGATAAAAACAGAGCCTCCTGAATCTTTATAGAAACCAGATTTTGCAACTATTTTTAGTGACCAGACATTGAGTATACACTATAACAATTATGTCACAAGGCAATTCAATAATTTCCCGTGGGACCACTTTGCTTTGATATCAACATATACATGCTCACACACATAAACCTACCCCACTTGAAACTCACTGCCTTTCTGAACTTCAAATTAGATCAGTTCTAGAAAAGAGAAGAGATTTCTAGAATCTATCCTCATAATATGAATAATTATTGTAATTGTTCTGTTATACTGACGAATAAAAGTGTTAAAATATTTTCCAAGGAGTGTCTACTTGTTACCCGTACTTAAGTGTTAATTCCTAGCTCATGAGACACTTATCGTGATTTAACAAGGTAAGATTTTTGAATAATACTAATAAGTCAAGATACTTCAAAATACCTGACAGTCTTTGCATTGCAATTTTAAGGCTAAAATAATAATTTGTAATGCAGTTTTTATCAAGATATGCTGAGTTCTTAATTCTAAGAAGATCTCAGCATCGATTTACTATAGAAGGATTAACTCCAGGGTTTCTTATCATATGGTTATCAAGTTCCCAGATAGTGAATTATGCCTAAACATTTCTGAGATGCAAGGACAGCTCAGTGGTTAAAATGCTTGTGAAGAAATGATAACATTTATTTGGATTTCTGGAACTCATAAAAAGGCAGAGCTGAGTAGCAAGTGCTTCATAATCATGAAGGCTTTAGTTGGATCCCCAAAGTCCATGAAAAATCAGGGAGTAATTGTAATCCCAGGGCTAGAAGGCTGATGATTATCTATCTCAGGGCTTTGGGACACAGCTAGTCCAGCTGAATCAATAATCTCCATTGATCAGTGAGAGAGCCTGTCTAAAAACAAACAAGTAGAGTGTGATTGAAGAAGATGCCAGTATTGACCACTGCATATTCACACATATATGTCTGTACTGGCATACACACATATACAAACCCATATGAAGACATTCATACAACACACACACACACACACACACACACACACACACACACACACACAGAGCAAAATCAAAAAAGAGACATACTCACTTAGAAATAAAACTCAATTGATGCAGGTACTAACAGATTTCTAAAACTCCAAACTCAATTTTACTTCAATGCCAAATAGTTTTCACTCAGCTCCAGATTCCCAATCTTTCCCTGCATTGTAGTAATAGAGTTGGCCCTTATATACATTCTCCCTCTGCGTATTTGCAGCTGAATGTCTCACTCCATTATTATACAAAGAGGGACCCTAGTAGCCTGTGCTAATGTACACATTTCTAAGTAGTCATGTTTTTCATTTGTCCTGAATAAACCACCATGCCTAGCAGTATTAACCTACTGATGACCGTGAGTCCTGGCCCATCATTTCAGCCTCTGACAGCTGTTTCATCTCTGACAGATTGCATGGTATCTGGAGACTGTGCTCATTGTGATCTTGGAGCTTGGAGTGAACTTGCACTAAAATTATATTGTCTATCTTTGTATCCCAATAAAATAAAGTCATGTAACTTACAAATTAACTGAAGATTGGTAAAATGATCACATAGAAAACCAATTCAAATCTATTGGTGTAAATATTAAGGCCACTCTACGTAGTTAAAAGGAGATTTATTTAATGGCGTAACTTACAAATTAAGGGATAGGTAGGTCGCGGGGTCTGGGGAAGGTGTATCACAGTCCAGCGGTGTTCTCTGGAGCTCTGCTTGATCCACCTCCACCATCCAGGGTCCCAGAACAGAGAGAGCACTTGCCGATCCAGATCTCGGGTCCCAGGAGCCTCCCTTGGCCCTGCCTTGTAGGCGTGACAGTTGCCGAAGTCTCAATGGGGGTTGAAACTTCCAGATCAAAGCTAGAATGGCTACCCACTACACAAATCAAAGTAAAAAAATCAAAACGTATTAGTAAAGTAATTAATCAAAAATCTGGGCCAGCCCTCTACCAAGATAATGCTGTTACGATTAAGTTTACTAAATAATCTGAAGTAGTGAGAGTGGAGAGGCTACAGGTGGGGTTCTGTGGGACAGCACTTGCCTGGCATTTTCAAGCCTTGAGTTCTATCCCCAGTACAATAAAAAATCAGTGAAAGGGGAGAGAGAAATGAGACCAGTATATTCTGGAGCAAAACATGAAGTATAACTATAGAGTGTCTCCAAACTATCATACACAGTAGTAAAATTCAATCAAATCATTAATATATTTTAATTTTAGAAGCTACAAGCATCAGTTAAAAAATTTAAGGCCCAATTTAAGGCATACAAAAATAGCTAAAATGGGGTGGAAGTAATAGCTATTTTAAGAGCACTTATAGCCCTTACTGAAGATCTAGGTGAAGATCCCAACACCCTTATGGCAGGTCACAACTGTCTGCAACTCCAATCCCTGGATTCTGACATCTCTTCTGGCCTCCACAGGCACCAGGAATGCATGTGGTATACAGTCATACATGCAGACAAACACCCCTACATGTACACATCAAATAAATAGATAAGTAACATTAAACTGATTTTTTAAATAGAAAAACATTGTCTGTGAAATACATTAATACGTAATTTTTAAAATAACTGTGATTATTGCTTGAAAGTATGACAATTCAGTAGTCCAAAATAAATGGACTAGGAAGATATCTGAACATATGTATGAATTATCAATATTTAAGTTTGTGTGTATGCTTCTGTGTGTTTGTGCTCCTATGTATGCAGGTGTGGATACACGTGTATGTGTGTATGCGTGTGTGTGTGTGTGTGTGTGTGTGTGTATGCGTTTGTGAGTGTGTGTGTGTATGCGTGTGTGTGTGTGTGTGTATGCATTTGTGAGTGTGAGTGTGTGTGTATGTATGCGTTTGTGAGTGTGTGTGTGTGTGTGTGTGTGTGTGTGTGTGTGGTCAGATGACAACCTTGTGTGTCATTTCTCAGGTGCCATCCACCTTGAGTTTTGAGACAGGGACTCTCACTTGTTAAGCGGTCACTCATGAGGGTGGGGTGACTGCTCAAGGAGCTCCAGTGTCCCCACCTCCCTAGTACGGCTAGTATAAGTATGCATCACCATGCCTGCCTCTTTTATGTAGATGCTGAGAATCTAATTCATTTCCTTGTGCTTACATGGCAAGAGATTTACCACTTAACTACATCCTGAACCCAGTGAAGTAATCCATTATTTCAATAAAAGAATTAAAAATGTAGTTACAAACAGTATTTCAAATGTTCATTTGGAAAGCAAAACAAAGAAACATAGGAAGGAAATATCTAAGAATAAAGAAATTAAGTTCTGTATGAAGTAAACAAAGGAAAAATCAACCCCATTCATTGGCAAAAGTTTAACAGAACTAACTGCTCCGTTTTCCTTCTTGGCGATGTCATGATTGTATTTTTCTTAAACCAGAAATACAAGCATCACTTTGTAGCTGGAGAATTTCTCTCCAGCTCCCGCCACCAAGTCCCACCAGTCCCAGAGCCCACTTATAAAATAAACACACAGACTCTTACATTATTTAAACTGCTTGGCCATTAGCTCAGGCCTATCATTGTCTAGCTCTTACTCTTATATTTAGCCCATTTCTATTAATCTTTACTTTGCCACGTGGCTCATGGCTTACCTGTACTTTACATCTTCCTTGTTCTGGCGGCAGCTCCAGGCAGTCTCTCTCTTCCTTTTCTGTTCCCTCAATTCTCTTCTCTGTTAGTCCTGCCTATACTTCCTGTCTGGCTATTGGCCAATCAGAGTTTATTTACATATAGCCATATCCACAGCATCACTTTTTTTAAATCACATACAGATTCTGTATTTAAATCTTTATACATGCTTTGTGTGTGTGTGTGTGTGTGTGTGTGTGTGTGTGTGTGTGTGTATGTGTGTGTATGTTTGTATGTATAAGACTTGAAAGAAGAGGGACATGAGAGGAGAAGATGAGCTATTCAGAGCTTTGGAAGGAAGAAATCCGAGAAAGGAATGGAATCTTCAGTACAGAATTTATTAGGAGGGAAGGATATGACCAGCCTGTACATAGCAGAAGGGATAGAGAGGGAAATAAATTAGGAATTAAGTATAATTACATATATGCATGGAAACGCCAAAAGGAAAAATGTTACTTTTTAGGCTAGTTTGAAAAATGTTTTTCGAATTACTTTTAAGTTTAAAGGCAGAAAAGACTAACCACCCAGCTGCCCTTCCTGATGCTCAACCTTGGGAGGTGTGGAGGCTGCTCTCCAGCTTCCACTTGAGCATATCCAGTAGACATCTTCAGTGCTCTCTTTAGTACTGGCTGAGGGTTCAAACCAGCCAGTTATTCCCTCTTCAGGAATTAACAATGCAAAAATAGTTCCCAGCCACCATAAAGATCCCACGATAGTCTCTCTCTGACTCTTGGAGATGTTCTCCAACTGTTCAGGAGCTGTTCATTGTCCTTACCATGTAGTCATGAATTTTCGTCTTCTTGTTTTAGACAGATGTGGCTGATCTTCACACCTGATTCAGATTCTTTTTTTTAAATCTTGCACTTTTATTCATAAATTAGTTAGACATGCAAATTACTAAGCATGGCGGGCGGGCGGGAGGTCACAGCTCCCATCCTTTAGGCTAGGAAAATAAATTATATTAATAGCTACTTAGATCTGCCTCCTGCCTTCAGAGAGATTAAAGTACTACATATACATATTTTCAATTTGTTTTTAATCATTACACAGAAAAACAGACACTATTTTTACATAGCTAATCTAGATTCTTAGTGAGTTGGTAGGGTATGTCTTGAGCTCATGTGGTAACTACAACATACAATAAACCGTTAACCACTGAATCTGCTCTTAGGAATCTGCCACTTAGTGATTTACATGGCATGGTTTCTACTTTCAATGTTTGACCATACAGGCTCAAAACCAGCTCAATTCTTTCTTCCCAAATGGATCCTGTTTTCTGCTTTTTGTCTCCATTGCTCCTTCTTCACAACCTTTGTCCATAGTGATGGGGGGGATTCTTGTTCTTCGATCACTATAGTTTTCCAGGTTACCCATATAAACAGAATCCATGACACCTAAACACAGCTTCTCTTCCAACATGTCAGAAAAAGACTCTGTTACTGACAAGAGGGATTTTCTCCTGTATCACCATTTTTTCAAGTTTTCCAGGTCATTCATTCTCTCTCTCTCTCTCTCTCTCTCTCTCTCTCTCTCTCTCTCTCTCTCTCTCTCTCTCTCTCTCGTGTGTGTGTGTGTGTGTGTGTGTCTGTCTGTCTGTCTGTCTGTCTAAAGTATTTAAAGATTTCCTCTAGTATCTGAGAGTTCTGTAGAGAACTAAAAATACAAAAAAAAAAATGACCTGAAGAAAATTGTAAACTTAACTTCCTTAAGGAACTTAAATTTAGAGGGATAACTATACAATAGCAAAATAAGCCAGTGAGTATGTAAGGTTTTATGCAGTAATAAATACTATAAAATACATAAGAGTATGGATGATAATAGATGACGAGGATGAGTTAGTTAAGATAGTCTGAGAGCTTCCCTCAGGAAATGATATTTCAGCAGAGACTTAAATAGGAGTTGTCGTGGGTAGCCATTCCAGCTTTGGTCTGGAAGTTCCAAACCCCATTGAGGCTTTGGTAACTATCACGCCTACAAGGCGGAGCTAAGGGAGGGCCCTGAAGACAGGAGATCAGGATGTGCCATGCTCTCTTGTTTCTTGGACCCTGGACACTAGAGGTAGACCCAGGAAAGTTCTCCAGAGAACACGGCTGGACTGTGCTGTGTCTTTCCCAGAACCTGCAACCTACCTATCTCTTCATTTGTAAGTTACGCCATTAAATAAATCTCCCTTTTAACTACGTGGAGTGGCCTTAATAATTTCACCAATAAGGAGTGACTACTGTAGACATTTGTAGGGTGGCTTTCCAGGCTGAGACTGCCAGAAATGCAAAGTCTATGTCAGTGGCAACATTAGATTGATGTTTTAGAATCAAAAGCGTGGGAAAATGACATGATTTGCAGACATTTAACTAAATAAGTGTCCTGAAGTGCTACATTAGCTAAAGAGGAAGGAAACACTTACCAAACTTAGGAAGCTATTCAAATGACCTTTAAGGACTGCAATCTTGCTTGGAGGAAGAAGAGGCCCTGCACATAGTTCATATTGGCAATGGCATGAGAAAACACGAAGGGAGTTTCCTATTCTCTCAGCTCTACAAGTTCTGAGATAGGGAGGCAAGCAACCTCTGGCCTTGGCACTAGAGCATATAATTTTCATGGTCTATATGCTGCTTTTCCAAAAACAACTTCCCTGAGCTTTTATGAAGCCAGAGAACTTTTAGAAAAAGAAGATCAGAAATAGATATGTTGTAGGGGTCTGGAGTATGTCCATTATAATATTGCCACCCTACAGCCTAGGCTATTAAGGATCTGAAAGAGATCTGGAAACTTCACAAGTACAGTATCATCCTGTCTTCACTCACTTTTGACAATTGTGTATACTTCCATCTCAAGGACCTATTGCTGCAATGGTGGCTGATGATTGGCACATCTGTAGGCACTGCTTTACACTTTCTCTAAAGCATATCTTCATGCTACAAAAATAGAAATTGTTACAAAGACTACACATGCTATCTACTAATGTTTGAAAAAAGAAACTACCAATTAGTTAAGCTCTTACCAGATTAAGTACCAAAGTAAGAGCTGGAGCTGTCACTCTGTGTTAGAATGCTTGACTATCATATAAAAGGCTCCGGGTTTTATCCTCAGCAACATAAGCTAAATATAAAAGATGATGAAGGAGGGGGAGGGGAAGGAAGCTATCTCAATTTCAGCAAAGAGAACAGAAAAAGTAAGTCAACATGGAACATTTAGAATTAGTATCTAAATACAAGATTCCCAATTAAAAGCAACATAGCCACTTGAACAATTAAAATGGTTCTGAATATTTGCTAATTTTAACACATTAGAAACAAAACACATAGAAATAAGATAACTAGACTTAGGGTTCTTTACATAACTACTATTAGTTAATGTCAAATGTTTTCCTTTCTTTCTCTTCTAATTCGCCTTCTCCCTCTCAACAGTTTCTGTCTATGGAACCTAGGATGGCCTTGAGTTTGATTCAACCTTTAGCTGGACAAGTGCACAGATTACAGGCTTGTGTCATCGTGCCCTCTAGAAAGAGTTTTTTTTTTTTTTTTTTTTTTTCTAGAAACTGAGGTCACTCTAGCTAAGAGTACAATTCCAGCATATCATTTGGGAGAAAAATGGTTATCTCTGTAATTTACTCCTGAATATTCTACTACTGATTATATCAAAAGGATCTTTATTTTTGAAACACATGGTACACCATGCCACTTGGTAACGACTTTTAAAATATAGTTCTGAATCTATGATTGGCAACCAGCAAAATGATTTTCAGATGTGTGAGTGGCTATAGCATTTATATTAATGACTGTCATAGACAGTCTCAAGACATCAACTGTGTTGCTCAGCTTAGGTTGTCTTCACTGCTCACAGCATCAATATTGCAAGCTATTCCTATTCTCCAGAGAATTATCTCTTCAAAAGCATTCATCACTACCATTCACATTACTTATGTATATTTTATTACTAATGGAAAAGGAAATTTAATATCCAAAATGAAATTTCTATTATTTTAAGGATTTAAGTCTTCAAACCAGGGCACTCAGAGCAAGGACTGAGATTACAGTCAACGGTTCGTGCTCTGCATATATGTGGTCCAGAATTTCGACCTTGAGATGTTAAATATTTTAACTGACTTACTTTATTTTTCCATCACTGAACAACACAGTTCACTCACCATGTGTACAAAGAAAGGGCATTATTCTTAACATAAATAAAATTTTAATTAATAATTTTCAAGTTTAAAGATGATATATTTGGGTATGATAGTTATTTGAAGAAAGATGCTAATTTTTACTTTGAATTATCTGAAAAATTAATCTTTGAAAGATAGTAAAAGAATACTGAAAATTCCAACAACAATTTGAACATTATTGAGGGAGTATTTCCATTACAGTGTTAAATATTCCTCTGTGTTCTTCAAAGAACATGGCAGTTATGGTCTCTGAACTGATTCTTCTCGAGCCTTCTTTTCAGGTCCCTTCACTAGCTAGCTCGAACTACAGCTCCTCTTCAGTCTTATTAGTACACACCCATGACTTCTCATCTTCACTTTGGAACCATGAACTCAAGGGGCATAGGGATTTTCATCTAAATTTAAATTTTTGTCATAGTTTTATACTCCATATTAGAAAAAAAAAGATGTGGATATCTCAGAGATATCAGATGATATTATTATTATTACTACTACTATTATTATTATTATTATTATTATTATTATTAGAAAGATGCTAGTTGAATACTGTTAATGGCATGTAAGGGAACAGCATCTTAAGTGACCTACCTGAAATACCCATGCATAGTATCTTTGTTGACTCTTCATTCATCCTAGTCAAATTTTTTTACAGTAAATCCGAGTGAGGCGATTGCCCAGCCATGGACTTTACTAACATAACATGTTTGTTACTCTATTTGGAAGTCTAGCATCTACCTTAGCTCAATTTCTGATTAGGAATATTTAATTGTTTAAGCCACAGTTTAGGAAGGAAATTCTAAAGGTCTTTCATACAAATGGAAAATCTAGGGAAATAAAAACCATTACCTGATTATAAATACTCGTTATCACAGGCTGGTTTCTGTTTCTATTTGGCAATATGGAGTAATTTTAGTCTCATTTCTACCTTTTTCTCCTTGACTCCCTTAACTTTATAGTTATCAACTAATTGCCAGAATAGTAAATAAAGGGGAGTAAAAATGTTACATCCCAAGAGGGCCTCATGGTCCCGAAGTATACTCAACTGACAGGGAATTTGTATAGCGTATATGAAGCCCCAGGTTCAGTCCCTAGTATCACATAAACCAGACACAGTAGTGAACTTCTGAAACCCCAGAACCTGAGATGTAGAAGTAGGAAGATCAGTAATTCACCATTATCTGTGGGTAAATAGTAAGGTTAAGGCCAGCATGAGCTACCTCAGATATTGCCAAGCAACAGCAACAAAATCCTCATACATTATGATACATTGATGGTATAATTAAACAACTACATGAGTTTAAAATGTTTGTTGCTCTATTTGGAAGTGAAGCTTCCACCTTAGTTCAATTCATTATTATGAATATTTTTGTTTAATCCAAAGTGACTTTCTCAGCTTGTATAATTCCTGGTTTGTGGTCAAGGAGACAGAGTAGACATTGGAGGAGGAATCAAAATTCTTATGTTCTTTTTCATTGAAATAACTTTATTACAATCCTAAATATATATACTTTTACTGAGTTTTATTGTTCCTTAGTAGAATATATATTATTCTTAAAGTAAATTCTATACAGATTCAGAATATAATCTATCTTTCCATGTTTATATACATATTTCATTTGGAAATTATGAATGATTATATTAGGGACAGTAAAAGAAGCTGTGCTTACATAAAATATGCTACTTTATTATCTACTACTTGCTATTTAGCATTATGGTTGGTAAATATTTATCTTTGAAGAATAATAAAAACAGTGATTTTCCATCTATTACTCTTGTTATTGTTTATAATATGAATATCAGATTATCATACGAAAAGCTGCCTCTTCCCCTGCCCCCTCATGAAAAACAAAACAAAACAAAACAAAAACAGCCCCCTGCAATACCAGTGAAAACCAGTCTTAAGCCCAACCTGCAGCCACTGGGAACTGGTAAGGCCCCATCTCCAGACTGGGCAGACCAGGTCCCTAACCCACAGGCCCCAGGGGAAGGGGGGACATATTCCATGCCCCTCCTCAAGCCATTGGGGCTCCAGGGACTAGGAAGCTGACTCTTCCCCACCACCCTTGCCAAGAAAACAGCCCCCTGTGAGACTAGAGACCACCAGAGTCATAAGCCCACTCTTCACCGACTGGGAACTGGTAAGACCCCATCTCTGGACTGGGGGGACCAGGTGCCTAGCCACTAGACCCCCCTAAGGGGTCAAATGCCATGCTCCTTCCCCAAGCCATTGGAACCCCAGGAACTGGATAGCAGCCTCTTCTCTCACGCCCTCGCTAAGAAAACCATCACTTGTGACACCAGCAACCACTGGAGTCATAAGCCCACCCTGCACTGATTAGGAATAGCTGCTCCCTGAGTCAGAACCCACTAGTACCTATTGGACTGAGAGCTGCTCCGTGAGACACAGAATCCATCGCACCATTGGACCAAGAGCCCAGAATAGATCAAGAACTCCCATTAGACCAAGAATATCAATCGGACCAAGAGAGGCTCCTTCAGACACAAGACACCACTTGCACGGAGTGGAGGAAGAGATGGGTAGACACCAGTGCGAAAATACAGTCAACAACATAAAAACCAATATAGCACCATCAAAATCTAGTGGTTCTACATCACCAAGACCTGAACATCTCAATGCAGAAAAAGCAGAAGAAATCTGTCTTAAAAATGACTTTAAGAAGATGATAGCCTTAGTTGGGTGGGGGTTCCCAGAGATGGGATGTGTCCCAGGGATGGGCTGACTCCCCAGGGGAGACCTTGCCTTGGAGGAGGTGGGAATGAGGGGTGGGTTGGGGGGTGGGAGGCTGGGAATAGGAGGAGGGAGGACAGAGGAATCCGTGGTTGATATGTAAAACGAATAGAAAATCTCTTAATAAAAAGAAAAGAAAAAAATTTGAAAAAAAAAAAGATGATAGAGGTCTTTAAAGAGGAAATGAAAAAAATCCCTTAAAGAAATCATAGAATATATGAAGGACACATGGATCACCCAGAGATGGAGAAATGGATGAGATCTACATGAGTAAACTGAGGGGTGAGGGGGGGTAATGGAGGGCAAGGGATGGGGAAATGAGAGTTTAGGGGAGTGGGCGGTTCGAGATGGAAGGGGAACAGAGTGGGAGAACAAGGGAAGAGATACCATGATAAATGAAGGCACCATGGGAATAGGGAGAAGCAGAGTGCTAGGGAGGTTCCCAGGAATTCACAAAGATAACTCCACCATAGACTACTGGCAATGGTCGAGAGGGTGCCTGAGCTGACCTACTCTGGTGATTGGATGACTGAATACCCTAACTGTTATCATAGAACCCTCATCCAATGACTGATGGAAATAGATGCAGAGATGCACAGCCAGGTCCCAGGTGGAGTTCCAGGAGTCCAATCGATGAGAGAGAGGAGGGATTCTATGAGCAAGAGTTATCGAGACCATGGTTGGAAAATGTACAGAGATGACCAGCCAAACTAGTGGAAACGCGTGAACTGTGGACCAATAGCTGAGGAGCCCCCATGGTACTAGACTAGGCCCTCTGGATAGGAGACACAGTTGCTTAGCTTGAACTGTTTAGGGGTCCCCCAGGCAGCGGGATGGGGATCTGTCCCTAGTGCATGAGCTGGCTTTTTGGAGCCTAGTGCCTATGGTGAGACACTTTGCTCAGCCTTGGTCCGGGGAGGAGGGGCTTGGAACTACCTCAGCTGAATGTACCAGGCTCTGCTGACTCCCCATGGGAGAACTTGCCTTGGAGGAGGTGGGGATGGGAGGTGGGTTGGGGGGAAGGCTGGGGGACGGGATGAGGGAGGAGAAGGGAATCTGTGGTTGGTATATAAAATAAATAGAAAATCACTTAATAATAAAAAAATGAAAAAAAGATTATTAAACACTTTTTCTTATATCTGCATATCTTTAAGATAATAAAGTTTATAGAATGATTACAATGTATGGAACATTAACAAATGTGGCACAGTATTAAAATATCCTTGTACTGGGGTTTTCTATTTTTGTGCATTTTGTACCATATATATATGCATGTGGTACCACATGATATGTATATATACCATCTGGCATTCTGGTTGATGAGGTACCATGAGGAACACCCAGCTGACAGTCAGTGTTCAAGTGCACAGGATGTGAGTTAAACCATTCCTGATGGCCCTCTCATAGCTGTCTGCTAGCCAACCTACCAGTTGACTGTTGATGTGTAAATGATCTCAATGCAGATAAAGCAGTGGTGGACATGATGAAAATAACCATCTGTCTGATGTACAGAATTATGAGTAAACAAAATACCATTGTTTTATGCTACTAAGTGGAGAGTAGCCCTTATTGCACTAATGAAAGCTGACTGGTGCACGATGTATAAGTTGCTTTTGGCTAAACTCAGTAGTCTTGATGAGTAATTTGCATGTGTTCAATTTTTCAAAAAGTATATTTATTGAAGTTTTATAACACTATCACTTTGTAACTTAGGGACAAATTTTATTGATACAAAAATGTTTCTATTGGCACCATTCCTTTCATTGAAGCAAAGTAAGTTTTGAGATATCAATCCTGTTAAAATTTTAATCACCTCAGCCAAAAAGACTAACATGGCTGCAAATGTAGATCACTATTTTTCTCTGTGTTCAAAATAACTTCTTATTTGAATATATGCACATAAATTAGTAGTGATTCTGCACATGGTTTTGTTACTAAAGAAAATTCACCTTGGGTTGTTCTGAAATACAAGCTTAAACATAATGTATTATGATGATATAGGGAAATTAAATAGTGGGTTATATCAGTACTTAAACAGTAATACAGAAGTTACTGTCACAACACATGAGGTATATAAAAATTCTTCTAAAATTCTATCGTATTTTCAAACCAACTTTTTTTGCTACCAATACTGATTTCAGTATCTACTAAGGGAACTTAAATGTTATAGTCACAATTGTAGAGGTATTTTGTTCACACTTAAAATCACAGTTAACTGCTGCTGCTTACTTAATGTGTTACACTGATGAAAGAGTCCAACAGGGTTGAATTGACCATTTTAGTGTTTATAACAGATAACTTGTATTGAATTCTCTTAATGGTCTATAGCCGTGATCCTCTAGTATCTTCTTTATTCTCTTCCAAAACTCCTTAGACTAAGAAACAAATTCATTCTTAATTCAAAATCATTCAGGCTACCTTCAAAACAGGCCATTGATAACTTAATCAAGTTTCTAAAAATCAATTATATTCTACTCTATTAAGTTCTAACCTCACATTATCGTTAAAGGCACAGAAAATGAAATCTGATCACTTCCCAAGGTCTTTCACCATGAACACCCTATGGAAACTTGCCAGCAGGTACACACCACACCAAAATGTACTTACCAGCATTTTATGACATGCACTGCTCAGTCATCACAGTTATCATTACATGTCCTGTTCTATGAGTTTGTCCTATTGAAGAAAATGAAGTATTATCAAATATTGAACCTCTCATATCTCTTGATAACACTCAGAGGAACTATTCAGTCCTTATTCATAATTCTTCTGTTTTAAAATTCTGTACATTCTCTACAAAGTGATATCTAGGGTTCTGTAGAGCAGAATCTTAATGTTTCAGAAATTTAGTGTGAATGTCAAAGTCTATGATTTCCTTCATAATAAATTTCAATTGACTGGTGTCATTTACTGGAAAGGTTACATGTGATTGAATTTATGACCATTTGCTGCTGAACTCAGCTTATAAATTGTTAATGATTCTGGCAGATGATTCAGTTTCTTATGCCAGTGAACTATTCGAGGTTAATTAAATAGCCTCAATAACCTCTTTTCACTAAAATGCCAATGAACTGCTGAGAAGTTAAATAAATGTACTACTTGGTATCTAGCGGTGCCAAATAAACTCCCCTAAGTATGTGCTTCCCTTGGCCTATTACAATGCTTTTTTGAAGCAGAGCACAGGCTGTCAGATCCCTAAAAGCTGAAAAATCACTTGAAATATAAATGATGTTTTCTAGCACCATTAGTCTGAAATTATCATGTCAAGCTAAGAGCACAATAAATTTAACAATACAGTTAGTAGAAAAAACAGTTTTAAATATTCAGTACTAAAAAATGCAAGAATACCGAAAAGAAAACTGCTTCTAGTCAAAAAGAATTTAGCAGTTTACATAGAAGACTTTTTTTTTTAGCAATCTAAGGTGATTCAATAAGAATTGATCCACTACTTTGAATAATTCACCTTTAACTTGATTCACTTTTAATTTGGAACATAGCTAATTAACAGTAATTTGGGTATTATAGGTATTATATTTTTTTATAAAGCAGTCAATGGTTGTATCTTTGATTAGGGGTATATTTTAACTATCTGAAGAAGCATTCTCATTCTGCTATGATATATTGTTTTATGCTAAAAATTTCTCAAGTGATATTTTCCAAAATCATTACTACTTATGAATATGAGATTATTATTTTCTCATTCCACTCTTAATTTCCAATGTGTGCTATATTTACTTATTTAAATGAAAATAATTCTAGTAAGGTATTATATTTAGAAGTATTTCTTGCTGTCAAAAATAACTGCAGGATGTAACAATTTGTTAGTAAGGTTTTAGGAGAAGTACCTTAAAACTTCATATGAGACTTAACTGTTTTTACTCTATTTTCTTTTTATCGTTTATAAACTATAGAGCTATACTAACTAATAGAACCATAGGTAACCCTAAATACAACAGAGCACCATGAGTAAAAGATGGTGCATAGGCAGACCCCAAACTCATGATCCTCCTGTCTCATCTTTCTCAGTATCTGCCTACCAATAGGTGCCACCACAGAGATACTTGCATGCTGTGGAACAATCTTTTTGTTCACTATGAATATGTATTACTCTCATTTGCTAATAAAAAGCTGGTTGGTCAATAGCTAGGCAGGAAGAGATTGAGCAGGAGAGCCAGACTAGGAGATTTCTGGGAAGAGGAAGGGCAGAGTTGAAGGATGACAGCCAGGCATTGAGCAGGCAGGATGAGTAGAAAATGAAGTAACCAGTCATGAACCACATGGCTAAACACAGATAAGAATTTTGGGTTAATTTAAGTGTAAGAGCTAGTTAGTAACAAGCCTGAGCTAATGGCCAAGCATTTATAAGTAATATTAAGCCTCCAAGTCAATCATTTGGGAAGCAACTACTGGTTATTCAGAAACTGGTGAGCAAGAGACAACTGTACATTTACACTTGCATATTCATGTTCACTGCTGCTCTACTCAAAACAGAACAAATAAAGGGGGGCTGGAATCAGTCTTTATGTCTACCAATAGATAAATAGATAATGAAAATGTGGTCAAATAAAGATAAAGGACTTTACTTAGCTGTAATGACAAATAAAATGTATAGGAAAATGGATGGATCTGGAAAATAGCAAACAAAATAATCTAGTCTCATAAAGCAAATAATCTTATGTTCTTTCTTTCTTTCTTTTTGTTTGTTTTTCAAGACAGGGTTTCTCCATGTAGTTTTGGTGCCTGTCCTGGATCTCACTCTGTAGTCCAGGCTGGCCTTGGACTCACAGAGATCTCACAGAGATCTGCCTGACTCTGCCTCCCGAGTGCTGGGATTAAAGGCATGTGCCACTGCCACCCAGCTTATGTTCTTTTTTTTTTTCCATTTTTCTTTATTAGGAAATTTTCTCCTCACTTCACATACCACCCACAGATCCCACCTCCTCCCCCCCCAGGCCTCTCTCCCAAGCCATCCCATATCCCCACATCCCCCAAATCAAGGTCTCTCATGGGGAGTCAGCAAAGCCCAGCACACTGAGCCTAAGCTGGCCCAAGCCCCTCCCCACTGCATCAAGGCTAAGCAAAGCGTCACACCATAGGCACTGGATTCCCAAAAGACTGTGGACTGGTGGCTGTGGAGACCCCATGGGACTGAACTAGGCCCTCTGGATACAGAAGATGGTTGTTTGGCTCTGTTTGGCTGGGGGAGGGGGGACGGAGGTACCCAGGCAGGAGGATAGGAATCCATCCCTGGTGCATGGGCAGGCTCCGGATTGGTGCCTGTGGTGTGACGCTTTATGTTCTTTCTTATGTGCACTCCAGTTTTTATGTTTATTTATGTTGGAGTGAGAGTGGGTATAGGGCATTAAAGTGTAAGAGCAGATAAGAAATTTTAAGAAACAGAAGGGGCAGACACATAATAAAGCACATATGCTATGAAAGCAGAAAGGCAAATACTGGGGACAGAAGTGTCCAAGGTTGGGATGGGGAGATGAGGGATAGGAGTAGAGTAGGAGGTTCAACTAAAGCATGTGCAAAATTGCTATGACAAAAATGTGTTACTCTGTATACTAAATTAAAAAAATATGTAGTGACTAATAACAAATGTGTTATATGATTATACAATAACAAAAGTATTGCAGCTTGACAGAAAGTACATAAACCTCAAAAACAGGATATTGAAGGAAAGACATAAACAATATATAAATTACAAAACAGATAGTCATCAAGAATGATACATAAGAAAGTTAAAAGCTCTTGTTCTCTTTGATAATGTGCATGGTGAGGCTTCCTATTTGCTATTGACAATGCTGTTGTTAAAGAAAGATTTTTAATTTTGTCTTGTAAAACTTTAGCATTGTACAGTTGGGAATTGGTCTTTTTTAAATTTTACAGCATTTTTCAGTAAAATGTACTTGATTATACTCTACAAAAGCAAAAACAAAAAAGCAATGGTAAATAAAACACTGATGTGTTTGATTGGCAGTTATACTTTGAGCTTATTTAGTCATCACATCTAACCAATGGGAAAAAGCAAAGGAATGTGGGAGAATATTTTATTTTCTCTAATTCAGAAGTAGCAATAAATATGACAAAATTTATTTATAAAGAGAAGTAAATGTTATTGTATTTAGTATTACTTGATCATTTTTTTCTTTCTTCCTATGGAGTAACTAGATGTTTATTTACAGTAGGACACATTTTATTCTCTGCTTAATCATTTATCAAATGACTAGTGTCTAAATTCTTGGAAAAAGAAGTGGTTGCCCTTGAAAGAGGTTAACACAGGTGGAACTCACTCCCCAGAAAGACTGATCTATCAGATTAAAAATTGCAAAACTCTAGACCATGTTTTCATAGCGTTATATGTTTTTAAACCAGCAGTTCTCAATCTGAGGGTCGTGACCTCTGTAAGAGTTCAAATCACACTTTCACAGGGGCCATCAAAGGACCTGTAGTATAGAAAGAAAGGAGAAAAATGCTGTGTAACAATCCTCTTGTACACTGTAAAGATTTGTCACTCAAATTGGTTTAATAAAATGCTGATTGGCCAGTAGTCAGGCAGGAAGTACAGGTGGGGCAACCAAACTAAGAATGCTGGAAAGAGAAAGTGTGGGGTCAGCACATGCCAGCTAGCTGCCAAGGAAGCAAGATGTAAATGAGGTAACAAGCCACAAACCATGTGGCAAAGCATAGATTGAAAAAAATAGGTTAATTTAAATGTAAGAGCTAACTAGTAATAAACCTGAACCATCAGCCAAACGTTTATAATTCATATAAGTCTCTGAGTGATTGTTTAGAAATGGCTGCAGCATGAGGCTGGACAGAAAAAATGCCTCAGTTACAGAAAAAATATATAAAAATGAAAATAAATTAACAATGAAAAATAAGATTAAAATAAAGAAAATACAAGACATGGCATTATGAGACAAGGAACCTCCAAAGATGCCTTTGAGATGGTTTCCTGTTGGCCATCCATGTCTGGGCATGTAGCCTACCATTAAGAGTAACTTTTTTCTCTCTATACCAATTATGTTTCTCTCCATCATGGTATCTCTTTCATTGCATTCCCCCTCCCTCCTTGTTCCAGCCCAACCATCCCATTCCCTTATGATCTCATCCCCTATCCCCTACCATCCATTGCCCACTCCTCGTCCCCAGTTTACTCATGGAGATCTCATCTATTTCCTCTTCTCAGGGCAGTCCATGTGTCCCTCTTTGGGTCCTCCTTGCTAGCTAGTCTCCCTGGAGCTGTGGGTTGTTGCCTGATTACCCTTTGCTTTATATCTAGTATCCACCTATGAGTGAGTACATACCATGTTTGTCCTTCTAAGTCTGGGTTACCTCACTCAGGATGATATTTTCTAGTTCCATCCATTTGTCTGCAAATTTCATGGTGTCATTGTTTCCTCTGCTGAGTAGTACTCCATTGTGTATATGCACCACATTTTCTTAATCCATTCTTCAGTTGAAGGGTATATAGATTGTTTCCAGGTTCTAACTATTATGAATGATGCTGCTATGAACATAGTTGAGAGCGTGTCCTTGTGGTATGATTGAGCATACCTTGGGTATATGCCCAAGAGTGGTATAGCTGGGTCTTGAGGTAGATTGATTCCCAATTTTTTGAGAAACCCCCATACTGACTTCCAAAGTGGCTGTACCAGTTTGCATTCCCACCAACAGTGTAGGAGTGTTCCCCTTGCTCCACATCCTCTCCAACATAAGCCGTCTTCAGTGCTTTTGATCTTAGCCATACTGACAGGTGTAAGATGTTATCTTAGAGTCGTTTTGATTTGCATCTCCATGATAATTAAGGATACTGAGAAATTCCTGAAATTTCTTTTGGCCATTTGAAATTCTTCCTTTTAGAATTCTCTGTTTAGCTCTATAGCCCATTTTAAAAATCAGATTGTTTGTTATTTTGATGTCTAGTTTGTTGAGTTCTTTATATATTTTAGAGATGAGCCCTCTGTCAGATATGGTTGGTGAAAACCTTTTCCCATTCTGTAGGCTGTTGCTTTGTCTTATTTACTGTGTCCTTTGCCTTACAGAAGCTGCTCAGTTTCAGGAGGTCCCATTTATTAATTGTTGTTCTCAGTGTCTGTGCTACATCATGGGTATAGAGAGAAACCTAGTGCTAGGGAAGTTGTCAGGAATTCCCAAGGATGACCCCAGGTTGGGCTACCAGCAATAGTGGAGAGGGTGCCTAAACAGAACTGCCTTTACCCAGAGATCAGACCAGTGAATATGTTAACTGTCATCACAGAACTTTACTTCAACGACTGATGGAAGCAGATGCAGAGATCCATAGCCAATCACTAGACAGAGCTCCAGGAGTCCAGTCAAAGAGAGAGAATAGGGATTCTATGAGCAAGTGCATCACAGTAAATAAGACAAAGGGGAAACATGCAGGGATGACCAAACCAAACTAGAGGGAACTCATGAAACTTGGATCAATGGCTGTGGAGCCTACATGGGACTGGACTAGGCTCTTTGCATAGTGAGACAGTTGTGTAGCTTGGTCTGCTTGAGAGGCCCCCTGGCAGTAGGATCAGAATCCATCTCTGGTGCATGAGTGGGCTTTGTGGAGCCCAGTACCTATGATGGGATACCTCATAAAGCTTTGAGGCAGGGGGAAGGGCTTGGACTGCCTCTACTGAATGTGCCACCCCATGTCTTGCCTTCTTGTGGGTGGGAGTGGGGGGTGGGTTGGGAGAGGAGGCTGGGGGAGGGTGGGAGGAGGGAAGAGGGGGATCTTTAATTGGTGTGTAAAATGAATGAAAAATTTTCCTTAATAAAAATAAAGAGTAACTTGTTTTCCCTGTGAGATTCCCTTGGATAAATCTCAAATTTTAATTGCAAGATGTGGTTATCAATTGGAGATTGGTTCTTGTTTAGGGAGTTTCGACTCCTCCCCCATGACCTCATTTCATTCTCCTGTTTCTCCCATAGAAATTCTGATTCCCAGAAAGCACCTTCCTACTTTGATGTATTAGTTGTTTGTTTTTTTTCACTTTACTCAAAGGATTTATTTCTAATTCCTTGCATGAGCATGAGTAAGGGATTGTTTACTGTAGCTTGACCAATATGTGCTACATCATGGGTATAGAGAGAAACCTAGTGCTAGGGAAGTTGTCAGGAATTCCCAAGCATGACCCCAGGTTGGGCTACTAGCAATAGTGGAGAGTGCACAGTCCCTAAGTGAAGGACATGACCTCATGAGCCCCTCAGGTATTCATGATGAAATGGTAATAAGTCCTATCTTTTGCTGGTAATCATAGCTGTTCTTTAGTACAATTACCATGCCATAACACCTACTCATGTCCAACACTGAGCTCTTAGATGGTTTCTCCCTTTCTTTCTCAATATACCCTGAACCTTGGAATGAAAGATATAGATGGCCTGAGTACTTTCTAGTCATATATTTTCTCCGCTGTGACAATTGTGGATCTCTTCTGTTAAATGCTGCCCACTGTAAAAAGAAGCAGTTTGATGAAGGCCAAAAGAAGTAATGTATGGGTAGAAACATTAAGTACTCAGAAGCCAGAGGTTATTCAGCACATTAAGCACTTAGAAATCAGAAGACTGATGTTTGACATCATTTCTTTTTAGCACAGCGAAAGTGGTAGGTTCTACTTTCAGAAAGGCCAAGACCTTTCTACTCATGAAGTTCTGACTGGGTTTACAGTACCAAGCATGAGTTCCCCTTGTGTTGCTGACCTCAAATCCAAAACGAAAGTGATTGGTTACCTCCACGATTGTCATGTCATTGTTGCACTGTGGGCATATCTTGCTAAGCATGTCTTTACATCAGCTCATCTAATCCACCCAGAAGCTAGCTGTGTAGTACCTTCTGACATCATGAAAGCTAGCAGTCAAGAGGAAACATTCAGCTCATACTCAGATGGATTTCCCAATATTCCACAACTGAAAGTGCAATATTTTCAGCCATAGACTCTTACTATCAGGCTGTGGTGGACAATTAAGATCACTAACAATAATAGTCTATAATGTTTAAAGGCCTCCTCTGGGGTTTCCCCAACCACTGACTTATACAAAGGTATCCACAGTTACTGAAACTTTTGTTTAATAGCATGTGGCTTCTTGGAAGAGTATTAATCATCCACGTAGGGTGTCTCCATTCAAACTCTCACTTTAATTATGATTTTAATGGACTTGTAAAATAGGAAATCTCCATATAAGTTTTTCATAGATTTATTTTTACTGGTTAATGAAAAAATAACAATTGTGCATATATGGAGAACTCTGTTATGTTTTGAACCATGTTTTACATTGTATGTTATTTAGGTCAGGTTAAACATGTTAATCTATTCAAACATCTCTTACATCCTGAAAACATTCACAATTCCTTCTTTTAATGTCCATCTATGTTTGAGTGGCACAAACCTTCTAAATATTTTTAATTTATAATACTTTACTGAGCCTGAGCCACCCTACTATGAAATGTCACATTAGAGTTTCTTGCTCTAAGTGTAACTCAGTAACCATTGTCCAACATTTGCCCATCCTTTCCCTGTTGTCACCAAGCTCCTAATAACCATCATTTTTAGAAATGTTATTATAATGGTATCTATTCATTATATAGCTTTAGCAAACAATGTTATTTGACCATTAAAACAGTGTCATTAATCTGTAGTACATTAATGAAATGTCAAGAAATAAACAAAGTGCCAACGGTTACTAACAACTCCAGTGCCATGCATTTCTATGAGAAAAATGATGGATCTATTTATCTGGCTTATTAAGGAGACTAGGAAATTAACTCAGAAAATGATTATAAAACACATTTTATTTTAAATATAGTAAGTAACAAAGAGTGACATTTTAATAAGCCCCAGTGAGTCTTTCAGTATCACTTATTAAATATAAGAACAATCCAGAAGTGCATTAAAATATAATCTGAGATATTATCTGTATTTAAAAATGTTTCAATTAATATTTGGAAATATTAAAATGTTTCATTTGTTAATAAAACAAGTATAATAATTGTTGAAAATCAACATTTATTCAGTATTGCTAACTCTCCCTAAAACAATAGTGACAGAAAGCAATTTTTTATAACATGATGAAGGAATTTATCTTGATCAGCCAAGCATCTAACAGTCAGGGAAGTTAGGAATGGGCACTATCCCCACTCTTATCTCTGGAGCTGTGTGCTGCGGTACAATATGGAAAGAAACAGGAGAAAATCAGGAATGTAGCAAGACACATTAATCATTTTTTAGACTCTGTGACTTTTTTCATAACTAGAAAACCCAGATAAATTAGTTGAATAGTATTCCATCTACTAAAGGAAATGGGACTGTTATAACCACAATTAATGGTGTTGGAAAAAAATTATGTCTGTATTTTCTACTATAGCACAGATACAGAGATAATTTGACTTATTTTGTAATGAGCAACTTATTTTAACTACAAATAGAACACTAGAATACATCTTTTAAAAATAATCATGACAATTATCTCATCCAAAAAATATTCACCATTTGCATATTTGTGATGTTGCTACTGTAAACATTTGTGTGCATATGTATGACATCACAACTGATCTACTAAATGTATAGGTCATTTAAAGTGCCTTCTGATTTTTAGAATTTCTTCGTAGCTACTATTCTCCTATGACTCTATTTTTCTCAACTGGTACTGAAAATTTCACACTTTCTATTTCTTTTTTGTATATTCTGTTTTCATTAGTCTAATGGCCAAGCAGTTTAAATAATATGAGTCGGTGTGTGTTTATTTTATAAGTGGGCTCCGGGACTGATGGGACTTGGTGGGAGCTGGAGAGAAATTTTCCAGCTACACCACAGTATAATATAGTATAGTATAATATGGTATGGTATGGTATGGCATGGTATGGTATGGTGGGGTATGGTATGATATGTTATGGTATAGTATACTATACTATGATATAGTACACAGATAGACAGATGGATGGATAGATAGAGATCCTTATAATTTAAGGCCACAAAACCATGAACATGTGAGATCTTATCTATAGTTCTTTCACATTATTTGCTCAACTGAAAATAACAATTGAATTAAATTGTTTTTGTATAGTTTCTTTCCTTATTTAGTGCATCAAAGAGTTCCTTCCTTATCAGCCAGAAAGACATCCTCTCCTTTGTGGAGTAGTTTATATTTCTTGAGAAGAATGTGATATGATTTATTTCAATTTCTTGAAATATGAGTACTCTCTATGGTTCTAGTGTTTCCATTTTTATGATGTTGAAAATACCTCTATACTTAAGGTGTTCATATGACATTTTTGGCTTTGGCTTGAAGTTTTAATCCTACACAAAAATAGGGATGTGTCACTTAAGCACACATCCCATAATCTTCAAAGACTGAAAGTCTTAAATCCTAAACACCAAAACAAAAAAAATGTGTGTGTTTAGGCATTGTCTTTCTTCTTTCAATTCTGATAACATGAAGCAAGACAGTCTTCTGCTTAATGCAAGTTTTTCTCACAATGATATTAATCTCATCCTTTTTCACACTAATTAAAATATGCATTTTATATTTTACCTTCCTCCAAAAACATCCAATCTATTCAATCTCTTTCCTTTCACTTGGTCGTTCTGACCATTATTTAAGCATACATGAGTCTCCTTCCATGCTGAGAAATAAAATATAAACAAGACCCTTCTTGACCCTGCTGCAACCTGAATTTCTCTCTGGTCTCTCTAATGGCTGACTGACCCTTGTTATCTCCACCAAAAGAATTCAGACAACATAGACAGTAGTGTAGATGGCAGGCAGAGTTTATTAGCAGGTTAAATTGAAGTACTCTTCATAAGTGACACTGGACAATGTCCAAGTGGACCACTGTGGTGAAGATGATAAAATGGTTAGAGAAACCATTTTATGGATCTGTATGGTAAGGAAATCTTTATATTATTTTTGAAGACGATGGAACCAAGAGCTTTCCAAACAGATATTATTTTAATATATTATTACTTTCCCTATTGCTATTAAAATATCTGACCAAAGCAATTTAAGGAAGCGAGAGTTTCTTTTGGATTATAGTTTGAAGGGAAGACCATCATGTTAAGGAAAGCATGGGAACAGATATGTGAAGCTCCTGAACACATTGCATTACATCTCCTAGAGGCAGAATGAGCTCTTTTTATTGTTTTTTTTTCTTGTATTCAGTCTAGGATATTGGTCCCTAAAATGGTATCCTGACAGTTAACTATCTGTATTATTATCACCAATATTAACCAAGCAGTAGCTCTAAGGCAAAGGGTCCAACACAGCTCTCAGTTTTCTGTTTTTGGTTTTACAAGTTGCTGATTTTGAAGGAAAATTCCATCTTCAGTGGCCTCCAAGCCTAATAATGTCTAACAACCTAACATCCCATTACTTTTGGGCTCCAAATTATGGGTACAACAGAGCCCTCAATTTTCTGTTTTTGGTTTTACAAGCTTCTGATTTTGAGGAAAAAGTCAATCTTCAATGGCCCCCAAGCCTGATAATGTCTAACAACCTAACATCCCATAATATTTGGGCTACCAACTATGTGTCTTCTGCTTCTCGTCACAGCCTTAATGGATTGTCATCTTCCAGTTGATAATATGAGAGCTCAAAAGAGGAGAGGAGGGTAATAATTGGCATTATAGTCTAATAATTTAAATGTTAAATTCATCCAGAAATACAAAAACACATGCAGAATAATATTTAAGGCTAATCCTCTCAGAAGTCCAAGTCCAGGGCATTCTTCCTGCCTGGCTGATCTGAGCTTGCATATTGTTGTATTTTTTCCCCCAGCCTTTGGACAACCACTGAATCATCTGCAACATTTGGACTGCAGTTCATAATACTGGTTCCCACACCTTCGAACTTGAACTGCATCACACAAGAGCCCTGCGTATCTCTAGCTCTCCAACTACAGACCTTCTGACTTCTCTTTTGTCAAAAATGTATAATTCAATTTCTTGATAGTCATACACATGTGCACATGCCTATACTTGAATATGTGTAGTTTATTGAATCTGTTTCAAGAGACACCCTGAGAAAGGCATCTGGACACACTCTTCATATATTTTTATTGCTTAAATACTTTCTATTTATATCAACAGAAACCCAGACACTTGGTATAGAACATTTTTACCCTCTATGAGGAGTGAATGGGGAGTGGGATGAGGAGAAGTGGAAGGGAATGGGAGAAGGAGGACATGGGGAACAGTGGTTGGTATGTAAAATGCAAAAAAAATTTGAATGAAAGTTATTTGTACAAATTGGATTTTTTCACACAGTATTATCATACAGGGGAAAAATAAGTTTATTTGATTTTTATTGGAACTATTTAAATGTGGAATAAAGAAAACAATAATAAATGAATCTGGTAAGTTGTTATAAAAAAAGAATACATTTGAAAGGTCTAACTCCACAGAAAAAGTGTAAAACTTTTCTTTTGCTAAATCTTTGTCCAGCCACTAAAATGAATTTACTCTCCAAGAAGAACAACCTACTTCAAATTGTCATTCAGTTGAGTTTTGAATATTTCCAGCAATGGACGTTTAAAAGTGTTTGTTTTCTCAGTGGAGAGTTCTCAAATTCTAGAGGAGAGGTTACACATAGTGAAGAAACAGTAAAAGCTCTCTGAATAAAAGACTGGACTCAGTATAGTTTGGAGTGCATCAATTCTTTTATTCTTTAATAATTTTGCATGAATTAAAATAAGATACAATATCTGCTGAAAGTATGATGAACAAAGGAATGTATTAAGTAACATCACAGGTATACTTTCTGGTCAATAAGCATAGATCAGATGCATCATGCTTAATAGATGCAAGGTTTTTTTTTTTTTTTTTTTGGTTTTTCGAGACAGGGTTTCTCTGTGTAGCTTTGCGCCTTTCCTGGAACTCACTTGGTAGCCCAGGCTGGCCTCGAACTCACAGAGATCTGCCTGGCTCTGCCTCCCGAGTGCTGGGATTAAAGGCGTGCGCCACTACCGCCCGGCTGCAAGGTGTTTGTTTTAAGGACTTTATTATAATTTGTCATAGCAATTCTCTTTTGATGGATATTTACATTGTGTCATGTTTGTTGTTAATAAGACTGTGATAAATAGCCTTGTTCTTACAATGTTTCTTCTCTGTGTGATTAACAAAGGACTGAATACAAATTGTTAAGCTGCTCTCCAAAAATTCAAATTAATTTTCATTTCTGCTAAAAGATGCATTAGAATACAAATAGTAAGCATTATTAGCATTTCAACATTTACAATAATCCTGCTTCAATAATTCCTATCAATGTACACTTTTTCTTTGTATGGCTTCCTGATTTGGATATGTCCCACATATCACTACTGGATCTACCTCAGAGGGATTACTGTGGCTAAATTATATGTCTAGTCAAAAGCCTAGGATAACAGCTGTGTCTCAAAGTAGCTGCATAAATTTAAAACTTCATTTACAATGTACAAGAGTTCTAATAGTCTCTAATCTGCAACAAAGATAGTCTTTTTTTGTTTGCTTGTTTTTTGTGTTTTTGTTTTGTTGCTTGGATTGTTCCAGTGAATGACTAGTGGCATCTCAGTTTTCAACTTTAAGTATTCATTATTAATAAAGACTTTAATTTTTATACATTTAGACATTTAAAAAATAAGTAACCCTGCATAGGCCCCAGGTTTCAAACAGCCAACTCATGCAATGAGCACAGGACCCGGTCCCACTGCCTGGATGCCTCCCAAACAGATCAGGCCAATCAACTGTCTCACCCACTCAGAGGGCCTGATCCAGTTGGTGACCCCTCAGCCATTGGTTCATATTTCATGTGTTTCCGTTTGTTTGGCTCAGCATGGGAGGAGGGGACTGGACCTACCTGGACTGAGTCCACCAGGTTGATCTCAGTCTGTGGGGAAGGCTTTGCCCTGGAGGAGATTGGAATGGGGGGCGGGCTGGGGGGAAGGTGAGGGGGGCGGGAGGGGGGAGAACAAGGGAATCTGTGGCTGATATGTAGAACTGAATTGTATTGCAAAATAAAAATTAAAAAAAAAAAAATAAGTAAGTTTTAAATTTTGATGTACTCAAATACACTTACTTGTGAATCTTAGGCTTATAATCATAATTGAAATATTCTCCCACTTGAAGATTAACATTTTAAAAATTTACATGGAATTATCTAGCATCTGTATGATTTAATATTTTATTTTGAAATATTTAAGTGATTGAAATTCATTCTCATGGAACTTTGCAGATAGGAATCAGATATTCATTACCTTAGGCGCATTTTGTTAGGGTGCGTGACTTTAGGTATGTTGATTTTTTTGTTTTATTTCACCCACAGGTGAGATTTGACGTGTCTATGCTGATTCTTCTTTCTGTGTATTATAAAACATTTGCAGGAAGCTCTTATGCTACATACATTTTTATTTAATATTTGAGGGTGATTTTCTTGTTAAGTCTGCAATGGTAATTTAGTATTCTTTGAAGTCTTGATGTTTGTTTGGTAAAACACATTTCTGGGTATTTCTCTCAGAGCGTTTCTGAGAGAAAGTGTCATACCAGTCAGTGCATTGGATGAGGCTGAATGACCTCACAAGTGGCAGTGGCTAATCCTCAATCCATGGACCACTCTGACAGAACAGAAGAAAGAGAAGAAGAATCTGTCTCAGTTCTTAAATTGAACCCTGGGATCTCAGGCCACTGGACTCTTGCTGTGACTCAGGCCATAGGCTTCACTGATCTGAAGGTTTGAGGGATTAGACTTGAGGCACACAGCCAGCTCTCAACCTGGCTTGTGTAAGAAAGAATCTGAAGCTCCTTAGCTTCCATACCTCTTGATCCAATTTATCATAGTAAATCTCCTTCTATATATGTTATGCATCCTACAGGTCCTGTTTACCTAGAAAACCATGATTGATACACGTATAGTTACTGTTTTCATCACTGTAGTCATTAACCATTACAATATAATTCAATATTTCTGTTTGATCCCAATGAAGATTACATCATCAGAAGGATATTCTCAAAATGAACTTCTCCAATATCAGACATTCAGTTGCTGTCTCTGCATATTTAGAAAAATTTCTGATATTGCTCAGCTGCATATTTCATTTCTAGTCACTTACTACTGTCTGTCTAAACTGTCTTTTTTAAATTAAAAAATATAGGATATAAGTTTCAATATCCTATACACAGTTTTATAAATTTATCTAACATTTCGATACCATTTGTTATATTTTGACATAATAGTGGCTAACACATAGTAGGACTAAATACATATTTTAAGTGGATTGATAAACTAGCTCACAGTGGAAAGTATGTTCATGGCCCTTATTGAGAAAACTACCACTCTAGTTTGTAAATATTCATGTGTTTGGTGTTTATAGGAACTTGAACTTTGAAGATATTAAAAGGACTAGTGCCAAAACACATAGACGAAGCCAAAATTGCAATTAGGACTTCTTTTTTGGAACAGAGTCAACGTTTTATACATAGCACTAGAATAGAATAGCAAAGTGAGGACCAAAAAAAAATCAATGTTATAAAAAATTGTATTTATGGACACTTCACCAGAACCCTTTGACACTAATTTCTATGAATAACTTGTCAAGGACAAAGGATTATTCTCAGTTAGGTAAGATCTCTTATTTATAGGAGGTTTTCTTTTTATCTCTCCTCCACTCATATTGGGTCATTTCTCTACCTTTTTCTCTCTACTAATTAAATCACTAAATTTGAAAACAATAAGTATAAATTCTTATGTAGGTTCTCAACACAAGTTTGCAATGGTAAGAACACATATTTATCTTTAACAATATTTTCAGAACATTATGATGTTCTCATAACTCTGAAAATGAAATGCTTGACACATTATAAATCAT